>NC_072008.2:24712500-25002500 GCF_028885655.2 Pongo abelii
TGGGTCACCTGAGGTCAGGAGTTCAAGACCAGCCTGGACAACATGGCAAAACCCCATCTCTACTAAAAATACAAAAAAAATTAGCTGGGCGTGGTGGTGCGTGCCTGTAATCCCAGCTATGCAGGAGGCTGAGGTGGAAGAATCACTTGAACCCAGGAGGCAGAGGTTGCAGTGAGTCAAGATTGCACCACTGCACTCCAGTTGGGCGACAGAATGAGATTCCGTCTCAAACAAACAAACAACAAGTGGTTTTTAATTGCAGAAGGTAACAAAATTCTTTAAAAAACAGTTATGTAGTCTCTTACCAGTACTTTTTTCCCCCAGTAGAGGTGTAAGACTTGATGGCGCCTAGTTTATGTGCCACAAAAACTGATTACTCTGAATGAATATGCTCCTTCCAGAAGCTGCACAAGTGAAATACAGGTCTTCCTACTCAGGTACTATCCCTTTTAGCTGAAAAGAAATAGTTAGGCCTCCTGGAGGAGGAAAATTTCAATCCACATCTAATGATCCTTCTCTTTCCATAGACTTAGCGAGTAAATTGGTCCCTTCGTTGTGAACCAAGATCACCTCGGTATATAAATCTCCATGTCTTTAACACACTGCCACAAATTCAACTAAGTGGGGCTGTTACAAGCCACTAGTGTTAGCACAACATTGTCTTAAGTGCTGCGGGTCACACAAAAGAAATAGATAATGACCTTGTTTGTTCTTCATCATCCTAACTCCCTTTAGCTCTTTGAGATTTGAAATCAGAATAATATTGCTTCTCTTATCCCTCTAGAAAATTTTAGGAACATAATTTGGATCAAGCCTTAAACACTAGGAGAAAGGCATCAAGGGAAAACATGAAGCATTTACCCTTGGTGGTACTATCAGTCCATCTCTCTCTGAGGATCAGGGTTATACAATCCCATAATGTAACTTCCCCTATGGTTTTTCAAACATCATTTTAAATTTCAGGCAGTGAACAAGCGAGCCAGTATGGGCTGAATTGGAAGCATTAACAATGTGAGATTTTACTGAATCTCACTGAAAGGGGCTCTTTTCAGAAAGCATATTATAAAAGAGTTTTCTAGACAAAAAGAAAATGCACTTCTTACCTCCTACCAACAAGTAGCTGTTGGGAAACAGTGTTTTTGCTTGCATAAGGGCTCTTGCGTGACCTGAGTGGAAGAGGTCAAATATTCCATCGGCGTATACTCTGACAGGCCTGTCAGCTGTGGGAGAAAGAAAACACTGTTAACAGAACTGCAGAATGAGGAATCCCAGTTACCTTCCATCAGTCGTAAGAAACTTTCTGGATAAGACACAATCTCTACATACCATCAGTTTCATATCAGTGCACGAAATTGATTTTAAAGAGGTTCTTCTGAAGACATCAAAGCGGAGCAAAAACATAACAAAATTAAGATCAAACCACGGAACACACTATTTTAGCCAACAGAAGAGACAAACACAGAGCACTGAGGAGTTCTCTTGACCCAGAGTGGAGTCTAGGTGCCTGAGCCGGCAGAGTCAGCCCAGCTGGAACACATAGGCAGGAGTAACTGAGGAGCTCAATGGAAAAGGCAAATGGCTTCATCCTTGAGTGTGGCAGTCCTGAATGAAGACCCCAAGTCCCTGTTCCCAAAGGCAATGATGTACTGGAATCTGCTCACATGGCTCACCTTACACCTTTCTTCCCAACTCCAGGTCACGTTGGTAGCCTGAAGTCAGCCACGGTAGAGTGCTTCCATGACAGAAATTGGCAAATGCTACAAATCAGGGCTTATTTCCCGCTAGAGGACCAGCCGTTAAACCTTTACTAGCATGCCACTGCAAGGCCACTCCCTAACCTCTTTGGTATAATAAGAGATTAGGGACATATGCCTCAAAGGGAGGAGAGTCAGGATGTAATGTTGCATGTAGAAGTGGTGCTCAGGGCTGAAGATGAACAACCAGCACTATAGTCCTTCCTAGGAAGAAAGGTCAAAAGTGAAGAGGTCACACAGACAGTGGCATATAGTGCTCTAAAAAGTGCTGTTCCAAGAGGAAGAGGGACACACTTCAGTACAGCACCCCTAGGAACCAGGAGACCAGGATAACACTATCGCTCAGCCAGGCCAAAGACCCATCCCCTCCAAGTCAGAGAGAGAAATTGGGTATAGACTTCCATCAATTTGGTAGACAAAGCAAGTCACAAAATTATTCTTTTTAACTGGTTGGAGGAAGGAAGTTGAAGCTCTGTTATATCCCCATCATGATACTCTGGAAGATGCCTGCTACATTTATATAGAAAATTCTATATATTTTACCAACCATGACACCTTTCTAGACTCTCAACAAAGGAACTAGAATGTGAAAATCCAAGAAGAAGATTCAAAAATGGATGACAGGAGAAAGAAGTAGTTTCTCATATCAAAGTGCTCTCATTTTAAGCACCCTTGTTACCTCATCTCCACGGCTACAAACAACATAGAGACATTTTATTATTGTAGTGAGAAGGAAAGAGACATATGTGGCCACAATAGTGTTTTTTGTTTCCTTTTCTTTTTTTTTTTTCTTTTTGAGACCAGAGTCTTGCTCTGTCGCCCAGGCTGGAGTGCGGTGGCACAATCTCAGCTCACTGCAACATCTACCTCCCGGGTTCAAGCAATTCTCCTGCCTCAGCCTCCCAAGTAGCTGGGATTACAGGCACTCAGCACCACATCCAGCTAATTTTTGTATTTTTAGTAGAGACAGGGTTTCACCATGGGGGCCAGGCTAGTCTCAAATTCCTGACCTTGTGATCTGCCCGCCTCAGCCTCCCAAAGTGCTGGGATTACAGGCATGAGCTAATAATGTTCTTTAAAAAGAAATACAAAGACTATCAGTTAAATATGGTGAACTGAACATACACATTATCTCTACTTTCTCCCAGAAACACCACAACAATTACTAAGAGTTAAAAGTTAAAGAGTTAAGAGTTAAAAGTTAAAGTTACAAGTTAAGTTAAAAAGATATAATCCTCCCAAGGGCAGAGAAAACAAGAAAGGCAATGACAATGGATGAGAGATGTCAACAACATTATGGAAAGTTGATAGTCAAGTGTTGAGTGCCTACAGGGAATAAGAATCAGGGGTGAAGACGGTGGAGAAAGGGACTGCTAGTTTTCTTTATAAGCTGAGAGTACTACTGACTTTTAAAAATAGCTGGGCGTGGTGGCTCAAGCCCGTAATCCACACACTTTGGGAGGCTGTGGATCACTTGAGGTCAGGAGTTCCAGACCAGCCTGGCCAACATGGTGAAACCCTGTTTCTACTAAAAATACAAAAATTAGCCAGATATAGTGGTAGGCACCTGTAATACTAGCTACTCGGGAGGCTGAGGCAGTAGAATCACTTGAACTCAGGAGGTGGAGGCTGCAATGAGCTGAGATTGCGCCACTGCACTCCAGCCTGGGTGGCAGAGATAGACCATGTCTCAAATTATATATATATATGCATGTATTACATTGATGTTATAAAAATAAATTAAAAAAAAAGAAATCAATGCCAACTTCTGTTAAATGATCTTTAAGACTTAGATTTAAAATTGTGATTATTTCTTGATGCAATGCAACCTCATTAATTTGGAACATAAAGAAATGTTACATTAATAGATTCAGATGGTACAATGTTTCTAATAAATTAAATTTCTCTAATAAAAAAAGTTGAGAGACTTTATGTCAGATAGGGAATTGCAATTATTTCCAATTATACACAATTTTGAACAAACAGAATTGCCTTCATAGGATTATGCTGTATTCTAAATAAGGCACAGTAAATAGAAAATGCTTTGAAATAACAAACTGTCTAATGAGGGAGCCTTGCTTTCAATGTTCTTATTCAATTTGAATTCAATTGAGGAAAATTTGTTTTAAGATCTAAACCCCAGGGGAAAGCAGATGGCAGTTTTGTAAAACTTTTTGTTATTGATTCAGAGGTGATCAAGAGAAATGAATTCAGGAAGCAGGGAGGAAAGAAAAGTAAAGAAAGAAGATGTAATTACTGAGAAAAAGGCCATTTAGTAAATCTGAAGAGTATTTACAAAGTTGATTTTGCAATAAGCTCACTTTTAAAAATTGTGGTGTGTCAGCAATTTCCAGACTGTGGGAAACTCTCCAGGACTCCCCTCCCTGCCAAAAAAGGACCCTGATCTTTCATCTCTTCAACAAATAAACTTCAAGGCAAAAAAGAGAGAGAGAGAAAGAAAAAGAGAAGTGAAACGGGGATCTGCAGATTGAAAGAGATTTAAAAAACATATCAACCTACTGTAAAGTATGGACATTATTGAGTTCAAACAAGCTATATATAAATGATGACATAAGATAATTAGAAATTGGAACACTGAATATTTGGTGATATCAAAGAATTATTGTTTTTTCAGGTAAGATCATGATACAGTGGTTATGTTTAATAAAACCAGAGTTCTTATTTTTCAGACATATATACAGAATGCTAGGAAGTCTGGGATTTTGTTTCAAATCATTCAAGAGGACAGAGTAGACAGAGGTGTGCATGGTGCAAGACTGGCCATGGGTTAGTGGTTGTTAGGTATGAGTGACAGGCACAGGAAGGTTCATTATATTGTTCTACTTCTGTGTGTGTTTGAAATACTCTACAATAAAGCTTTAAAAAAAAAAGAGTATGGCTTTTTAGTTTGTATGTTGATCTGTTTTAATCTTTTGTTTGAGATTTTTCTGGATATGCTTTTAGGCATCTGGGGACTCTCCAGAGCATCTATGTGAGATACCACTGACCTGTGAAGCTGGAGGTTTGGCAATGACCAGGAGCCAATTGAAAACAAAAAAAGATGTCAGAGTACAACTATTGCATGGCTATGGTGGAGAGATGTTAAGGTGGCTCCTAATGATCTCTGCCTCCTGGCGCCCATGCCTTTGTGTAATTCCCGCCCCTTGAAGTGCATGTGGGACCTGTGACTTGCTTCTAATCAGTAGAATATGGGAAAGGTGGTAGACATTATTCCCATGATTATGTTACATTATAAGACTCCATCTTGGCCAGGCGTGGTGGCTCACACTTGTAATCCCAGCACTTTGGGAGGCCGAGGTGGGTGGATTACCTGAGGTCAGAAGTTTGATACCAGCCTGGCCAACATGCTGAAACCCCGTATCTAATAAAAATACAAAAAATTAGCCTGGCGTGGTGACAGATGCTTGTAATCCCAGCTACTTGGGAGGCTGAGGCAGGAGGATCTCTTGAACCTGGGAGGCGGAGGTTGCAATGAGCCGAGATCACACCACTGCATTCCAGCCTGGGCAACAAGAATGAAACTTTGTCAAAAAAAAAAAAAAAAAAAGAAAAGAAAAAAAAGAAAAAGAGTCCATCTTGCTAGCAGACTTACTGTCTTTCTGTACTGGTGGCTTTGAAGAAGCAAGCTGCCATGTTGTGAAAGGGTCTATGGAGAGGGCCACATGGCAAGGACCTGCAGGTGGCCTCTATGAGCTGAGGGTGGCCTCTGGCCGACAACTGGTAAGAAGCTGACCCCTTGATCTTACAGTCACAAGGAAATAAATTCTGGTAACAACCTGAGTGAGCTTGGAAGCAGATCTAACAACAGTCAGCCTCCAGATGAGAACTGAGCCTGGGGTGACACCTTAAATGCAACCTGTGAGACTCATGACGTTTACTCTTCAAAAGACATTTTTACAAAAATGAAAAGGTGAGTCATAGACTGGGAGAAAATATTTGCGAAATATAGGACTTGTATCTAGAATATATAAAGAACTCTCAAAACTCAGTAAGATGAACAACCCACCACCCAGTTAAATAAAGCAAAAATATCGAACAGACATTTCGCTAAAGAAAATAAATACAAGGATGGCAAATAAACACAAGAGAAGATCCTCAATAACGTTAGTCATTAGGGAAATACAAATGAAAACCACAATGAGGTAATACTTCATACACACTAGAATGGCTAAAAAATGTTTTTTAATTGACCATACCAAGTGATGGTGAGAATGCAGAGCAACTGGAATACTCATAAACTGCACATAGGAATTTAAAGTGGTACAATCGCTTTGGAAAGCAGTTTGGCAGTTGTTTAAAAAGTTAAACACACACCTGCCATACAGCCAAACAGGAGGCAATCACCAACCACGTTACGTTTAAATTCACACTATTGTGGGGTATGTTAGACGTTTTTTGGTATTTGCTTCAGATTCAAGCAACAATAAAATAGTGATTGATCATCTTTGATTATGGCTATTAACAAGGCTTGGATTGTGGCTATTTTAAGGCATTTAAACAGTACCTTAGAAATACATACAATTCACAAAACACATGTATTTCACTTAATCTTTGCATCAACCCTATGAGGGAGCCAGGTGAAAGTAGACTTATCATTTCATGGATGGGCAAATGGAGGCTCAGCGAAGTTAAGCATCTTACCCAATGTCATACAACCAATTTACAATAATGTTTGAGTGCAAATCAAACTCACCACTCTTTCTTCTACCTTGTTGGTACCTGCTAGAAAACTACATGCTGATATGAATTCTTGTCTTTAAAACAAAACAGAAACTATTATTAAACACCCAGTAATTATGGCAACTAGTACTGTTTTTTGTATAACTGATGTACAAAAAAGGTGGCACAAGTTAAGCTTTTAAAATCTTATAGTTACATATTTATTTTATACAATTTATGTAGTTTTATATAAACTTTGTAGTTACCTTCTGCTTATCACTAGCCAGTGATACTAGCTAATGATATTATTTTCTGTAAATGATAGTGGTTGATGTTGGCTTTTTAAAATACATTAAAGTTTTAGAACACTGAGTATATGTAAAGAAAAATTATTAAGTAAATTACATCACAGATGATACATGAATAAGGCAGATTCATTAAGGCGGCTCTTGAAAAATGTAGTCAGGGAAATTCTACACACTGTGGAAACAGATAATACAAACTTCCTTTTTGAAAAGGAAAATAGAAAATCAGAACCGAGATTCCCTTTAAGAAAAGTCAGTTTAGGGCCGGGTACAGTGGCTCATGCCTGTAATCCCAGCACTTTGGGAAGCTAAGGTGGATAGATGGCTTGAGTCCAGGAGTTTGAGACCAGCCTGGGCAACATAGTGAAACCCCATCTCTACAAAAAATACAAAAAATAGCCAGGCATGGTGGCACATGCCTGTGGTCCAGGCTACTTGGGAGGCTGAATTGGGAGGATCGCTTGAGCCTGGGAGGTTAAGACTGTAGTGAGCTGTGATTGCACCACTGCACTCCAGCCTGGGTGACAGAGCAACACCCTGTCAAAAAGAAAAAAGAAAGAAAGAAAGAGAGAAAGAAAGAAAGAAAGAGAAAGAGAAAGAAAAGAGAGAGAGAGAAAAGAAAGGCAGTTTTAATGAAAAGGAACCTACGAAACAATCTCCTGGACTTTTCCTTTATGTCAAGACAGAGGATTTATTCTCCATGCATCAGAATATATACAACACCATGTATGTGCATAGCTCCACAGCTGGACTAGCTAAGACCAAAGATGCCAATTCTGATTGCTTTTTTGATTTATTCTGTTCTTTCTCTTGAAGTTTCATCACCCTTGTGACCTCACAAACAAGGTCAAAAAGCTAAGAGCTATGGGCAGCATTTGTCATTACCTCTTCTAGAATTTGTACCCCCAGCCCCTGTTTGGGCAGTTCTAAATTTGTAAAACACATTTTAGGCAATTATATTATGTCACAAAATATGGCTAGTGTAGGAGATGGTAAGAGAGTCCAGTTATAGCTATAATCTAGGCCAGGCACAGTGGCTCATGCCTGTAATCCCAATACTTAGGGAGGCTGAGATGGGCAGATCACTTGAGTCCAGGAGTTCAAGACCAGCCTGGCCAACATGGCGAAACCAGCTCCACTAAAAATACAAAAGAAAAACAAACAAAAAACTATAATCTTGAAGAGCATTACCAAATACCAATTTCTGCTATGTTTTGTCTTTTTTGAGGGCACGCTGAAGACAGTGCCACAAACAGGTAAATTGCTTACTACTCTTGAAACCAAACCCTTCTTGAAACTCTTGAAACCAAACCCTTCTTGACCAAACCCTTCTTGAAACTCTTGAACAAACCCTTCAAAAAAGTAATGTTTTTCTTGTTTTCTTAAATAGTAATCAAACAGCAAGATTCTTAAAAATTCTCCGAGCTTTTCTGCTAACAGTACAATGCTCCAACAATTATGATATTGGATAATCTCCCTACCACTCCTTCTAACCACTGCCAACAGTTGCTCTTATGCTGTGGTTCTCAAAGTGTGGTCCCAGGACTAGTAGCAGCAGCAGCATCACCTGGGAACACACCACCACACCTGGCTAATTGTGTATTTTCAGTAGAGATAGGGTTTCACCATGTTGGCCAGGCTGGTCTTGAACTCCTGACCTCAAGTGATCCACTCGCCTTGGCCTCCCAAAGTGCTGGGATTACAGGCATGACCCACCACACCTGGCCTGATATTTGAAGTTCTAAATAAAGAAATTTCTAACAGAAGTACCCTGGCTAGGTACTCATCAACATCACGGATTTTCTTAGATAATTTCCCAGGGTCATCACCTCAGGTTAGTGGGCAGAATTTCTCTTCTAAAGATCAGGAGTTCATCTTTGTTCCATCTCACTCCCCCTCTAATGACCTGTATTATTTCAAAATACACCACCATCTTATTACTGCTTAAACTGCTTGGCAACAGGCAATGTACAGGTGCTCAATTTCACCCAGTTAGCTTGATACCAGCTCAAAATACCAGAACAAACTCTCTCTGCTTCTATTTCCAGAGGAAGAACTACTTCTCTTGTCCCACGCTCTTTTTTTTTTTTTGAGATGAAGTTTCATTCTTGTTGCCCAGGCTGTAGTGCAGCGGCTCAATCTCAGCTCACTGCAACCTCTGCCTCCCAGGTTCAAGCAATTCTCCTGCCTCAGCCTCCCAAGTAGCTGGGACTACAGACATGCACCACCACACCTGGCTAATTTTGTATTTTTAGTAGAAACAGGGTTTCATCATGTTGGCCAAGGTGGTCTCGAACTCCTGACTTTAGGCGACCCGCCTGCCTCCAAACTTTCATTCATTCACTCACAAAATATTTATTGAGCGCAGCGTATGCAACAAGTATTTCTCTAGATGCTGATGAAACAGCAGTGAGCATGGCATAGTCCTGCCACTACAGAAGATCACAGCTACTGTCTGAGCATGTTTTCACTTAGCTCCATGGCCTGCTGTGGACCACGATTCATAAGGCAGATCGTTGCAGTAGGCAAAGCAGGGGTTTAAGGCGAAATGGACTTGGGGTCAAATTCCAGCTCTACCCAGTCAACTAGGACATTTGACAAGTTACTTTTCAGTTCTGCCAGTCTCCTTTTTCTCCTCTTTAGAAAGGATACAATAATAGTCATCTCACATGGTCTTTGCAAAGAGTACAGAGCATCACATCGAGCAGATATATACAGATACATAGTAAGTTCTACTTCCCTTTCCTTTCCCTAGAAAGGTAGAGGTCCTTTCAGTTTGGGCCTGATGCTCATCCTTTAACTTTAGGTCAAGTCTGTTTTCTTCATAACCACCTGGGCTTTTTTTTTTTTAAAACATAGTCTTGCGCTGTCACCTAGGCTGGAGTGCAGTGGTGCAATCTTGGCTCACTGCAACTTCTGCCTCCTGGGTTCAAGCGTTTCTCCTGCCTCAGCCTCCTGAGTAGCTGGGATTACAGGCATGCGCCACCATGCCTGGCTAACTTTTTGTATTTTTAGTAGAGACAAGGTTTCACCATGTTGGCCAGGTTGGTCTCTAACTCCTGACCTCAGGTGATCTGCCCACCTCGGCCTCCCAAAGTGCTAGGATTACACGCATGAGCCACCATGCCCGGCCAGCCACCTGGACTTTTGTTTGGCATCCCTTGGATATATTGCTGGGTTGGTATTTCTGTGTGTGGTCTCCAGACCACTAACTTTAGAATCACCCTGACTGTCTGTTTAAAATGCAGATGCCTTGCCTGGGCCCCATCCCAGATTTGGGAAGAAGGGAATGAAACAGGAAATCTGCTTGTTTAAAAAGCATACCAGGTGATTCTTTGTACACCAAAGCCTGGGAACAACAGCTTTGGCTGCTCTGTGCTACCTCCCCAACCTTGTTTTGCCTTTTTCAAAAGCAGCTCACACGAAAGCTTCCTAACTCTGCCTACTCTGCTCCTCACTTCACTCTATTGAAGGCTATTCTTATAGGAAGCACAGTGTCATGGTTGAGAGGTCAAGCTCTAAGACCAAGAGGTTTGAGGAGGTTTGAGACCAAATCCCAACTTTACCACTTACCAATGGTTCTCCCAGTGTGATCCCTGGAGCAGTAGCATCACCTGGAAACTTGTTAGAGATGTAATTTCTTGGGCCCCACCCCAGTTGGACTGAATCAGAAACTCTAGGAGTGGAACCCAGCCATTTGGGTTTTAAGAGGCCCTCTAGTAGATTCTAATGCAGGCTCTAGTGTGAACCACTGCCACTTAGTAGTGAATGACCTTGTGCAGATTCACAACTTCTCTAAACCTTCATTTCCTCATCTGTGAAATACTAAAACTACTAATCACACAGAGTTGTGATAGTGAAATGACATGATACATATAAAGATCTTAATACATAGTAAGTACTTAATAAGTATCCATTATTATTATTAAGCAAACCGTTCTTCATTCCATGGATTCTCTTGTTTGGTTTGTTTGTTTGTTTGTTTGTTTGTTTTGTTTTCTGCAATGGCAACAAGAAACCATAGAGTTATGCCATGTTATTTTATTTTATTTTATTATTATTATTATTATTTTTGAGACAGAGCCTCACCCTGTCACCCAGGCTGGAGTGCGATGGTGCGATATCGGCTCACTGCAACCTCCACCTTCTGGATTCAAGTGATTCTCTCACCTCAGCCTCCCAAGTAGCTGGGATTACAGGTGCCTGCCACCACGCCTGGCTAATTTTTGTATTTTTAGTAGAGATGGGGTTTCACCATGTTGGCCAGGCTGGTCTGGAATTCCTGACCTCAAGTGATCTGCCCGCCTCAGCCTCCCAAAGTGCTGGGATTACAGGCATGACCCACCGCGCCCAGTCGAGTTATGCCATGTTAAATGGCTTAAAGTTTACCTGTTCAACTAGTCTTATTTTTCACCCCATCCCAATAAACTAAAACAACACTTACTCCTACACAGCTCTCTATTTCTGTCTTCACTATTCCTTTTCCACCTGCCTGCCATACCTTTGCATCTTCTGCCCACACAGTCCAAATCTTAGTTCTCCTAAAAGTTCTGCTCTGCTCCCTCCCGGAAGTCTTGCGTGATCACTCAGGCCAAATGAATCTGCCATTCTCTAAGAATCAATTATCATCTGTGTTGCAGGTTTTAACCCCTAAGCACCTGCACACATGCTACTAATGTTTTTTATTTCACATCTAGTTGTCTTGTCTCTTGAAAAACAGATGGTACCTTATAATTCTTTCCAAATCTCTTCCCTATCCATCCTCTGGCATAATGCTAAAGGGATGAATGAATGAACAAACTTCTATAGCACAACCCACTCTTTTTAAGGCACACTTGAAAATTTTTTTAAAAAATGTATACTTTTAAGAATGGTAATAATTATAGTAGCTTAGGTTTGTATATGCCTTCATGGTTTTAAAAATGCTTTGGTACTTTTGATGAATCTAGTTATCACAGAAACCTTGTGAGGTAGGTATTGTTGTCCCTGTTTTAAGGAAACAGATTCAGATCTTTCTAGTGACTTGCCCAAGGCTGTAGAACTAACAAGTGACAAAGCTGGGGCTCAAACTCCCTGTATTCTGATGCATCTTTTTCTTGGCTCCTTTGGTTGGTCTGGTTTATCACTGCTAGTGTTTACTCTTCTTTACCCTTGCACTGTGTTATAATCTCTAAGTTCAGCTCTGCTTGAAAGCAAGTGCTGCACAAATAATGATGGGCCTTTCTGATACTTTTTTTTTTTTTTTTGAGATAGAGTCTTGCTCTGTTGCCCAGGCTGGAGTGCAGTGGCACAATCTTGGCTCACTGCAATCTCCACCTCCCGGGTTCAAGCAGTCCTCCCACCTCAGCCTCCCAAAGTGAGTAGCTGGTACTACAGGCGTGCACCACCACACCTGGCTAATTTTTGCATTTTTAGTAGAGATGGGGTTTCACTATGTTGGTCAGGCTGGTCTCGAACTCCTGACATCAAGGTGATTGGCCCACCTCAGCCTCCCAAAGTGCTGGGATCACAGGTGTGAGCCACAGCGCCCGGCCCCTTTCTGATACTTTAAAATGTCAAGACAGGGCCCATTTAAGAAAAAGAAGTACAGCCTCACCTGGTGTTCCTAAGCGGGCCTGAGCAATGGTCAGTTTTTCATGGGGTGCTTGACACTGGCAGTTGGTTTCATCAGCAAATGGGGCAGGTGCAGTCAGGGTCTAGAAGGGAGAAAAAGAAAGGGAATACAGTCTGACAGACTTTCCTTTGGCACTAACTTCCTCTGAAGTTTTATTCCTGTTGGCTACACAGGTATGATTAAGAAGTCAAATATATCCACTGAGTCTCAGAGAAATACTGTACTGTTAGACCTAAAAATAGGGCATCATCACTGAAACCTTTTTGTTTGTTTTTTACTGATGCTTCAGAAATAACAAAAGCTCTTCAGTGTCTATAGTATGCCAGGTACTAGATGAGATACTCTGCTGTTATCTCTTTTAGGCTTTGCAGCCCCCTGTGATGAATAGATACTTCTATCCTTCTAGAGCATAGGATAATACTATCCCTATTTCCCAAAAAGGAAACTGAGGCTCATTAGGGTTAAGAAATACGCCAAGTCATGCCCTTGGAAAGTCACAATGCCCAGCTTCAAACATTTCACAACCAACGAGGGCAGTCTTCAAACATTTAGACTCACCCACACCCAGGAGACTCGGCTGGAAAGAATGCCATACTCAGAAGCGTGGCACGCCATCTCCTATATTTCACACACACCAGCTTGGCCAATGACAAACTCTGATGTCTCTTTCAATGCAAAGGCCAAAGCTGTTATCTGTGCCTTGGGAAGGCTTAAAAGCACAGCAATTCGGGCAGGCTGCAGATGACTGCTCCTGTGGTAGCTTCAACAGCGAGTGGCTGCTAGAGGCCCCGCCCCAGGCAGCTTGGGCTGGGGCTCTGTGGAACGCTGTGAGAAAGATGTAGTCACTTGGAAGCCTGCCCAGAAAGTGGCCCTGCATTTTTTAGTCAGCCTCTTAAAATGAAAACCTCACTCTCTCCAGACAAAGCAAGCGGTGTTTTTGTAAACAAGGCAAGTGCAATCCAGAGTTGTCCATTTGTAGTCTTTGAACTATGCCGTGATTGCAGTCACCACTACATCATCTTTGTGATTTTTAAAGCTAAAGTGGATTAGTCACGGTAAACATTATTCACAGTGCTGCATCAATTTTTTCTTAGAGATGGAGACAGGTTAAGATGTGTTCCTTAACCTGGGGACACTAGACTGAAGAATGATCCATACATTTGGACAGGGGCTGTGACTCACTTTTGCCATTTATTTATCCATTCGCTCACTCATTCAAATAAGTGGCAGGCACTATCTTGGAATCTGGGGATAGAAGTAGGGATAAGACCAATAATCCCTGCCCTTGGGGAGCCCTCATTCTCTGCACTGACGAGAACTGATCCCTCCCCTGTCCCCATCCCCTCTCCCCATTGCAGTCCCTTCCACCCTAGAAGCTCAATGTTGTCTGGAGGCCTCCCAGTTATCTGAGATTTTCGTAGCCCTCACCTTCTCCTTCAGGGCTCTGGAAGCAAACCAAGACTTAGGACAAGGATTCAGGAAACTTGGGTTCACTATTGGTTCTTTTTCAGATACATTATGGTGACCTCATAGGCTATGGTAGGCCACAGTGGCATTTGTAATGTGGCAAAGGGGTGCAGTGACAAGAACAAAAACTCTGCAGCCACAAACCCGGGGTTCAGATTCCCTCTCCAGCACTTACTGGCCATGTATTTTAATTTGGCTCTTCTGGTTGAAAGGAGCTGACACTCACTAACATTAGTTCAAAGGATGGAGGATTTCTTTTAAGACTACCCTGGAACTGAAACTGTGGAAAAGGAAGAAAGGGGTAGAACGTGGCCCCAGAGAGAGTGCTCTGCACCAACTTGGCTGCTCTCTGCACATGAACCTTTCTGTCCCACCCCCACTGACTCCATTTCCTTCCACTGCATTAAAGCCGCTGCTTGCTTTCCACTGCCCCACAGCTTCAGCTCTAATAGGCCAGCCCATCATGGCCTCCTCAGCCTCTCTTCACAACACTCATTTAACAACTTTCCATTGTGCCTCTCAGCCCTAGCCTCCTACCAACTTATTGACTCTTTCCATGTTTCCCAATTCAAATTCCTAAGGGAGAATCTGATTGGCCAAGTTCATCTTTTCAAATCAGGCCTTAACCAGGATTGGCTGGCATTGGGTCAGGCACCCACCCTGGGGCTCAACAGATGTGGTGACGAAAGTCATGAGTGACCCACCACTACCATTTCAGGAGGAGCTATACTTGAGGCAGGAAATATTTTTGACTTTGTGTGCTTAAAAGCAAGTTCCTTATTTGAACCTCAGTTTCATCTATAAAATGGGCTATTCATCTTGCAAGGCTGTTGTGAAAAGCAGAGATAATATGTGTAACATACCTGGTACTTAATAAACTGTAGCTATTATTACTGCTATTATTATTCACTATTATATATAATATGATATAATAATAGATAATATAGTTACCCATAGAAACAAGCAAATTGACTCATTTTTATTTATTATTTATTTATTTATTTATTCATTTTGAGACAGAGTCTCACTCTGTCTCCCAGGTTGGAGTGCAGTGGTGCGATCTCACCTCACTGCCACATCCGTCTCCTGGGTTCAAGTGATTCTCCTGCCTCAGCCTCCCAAGTAGCTGGGACTACAGGTATGCACCACCACACCTGGCTGCAAATTGACTTATGAATGGACTTTTAGCACACAACCCAAATGGGTAAATGGATTGGCAAGTGGGATTAGCTTATATTAATGATTCATTACCTTTTAATATATGTGGGCAATGAACCTTTTTCACATGACCTAAAATAAATTACTATTTGGAGATCTTGTATGTGCTAGTCACAAAGTTTATTAAAGAGGAGATAAGGTGTTGCCATTTTCCAAGAATGGTGTGTTCTTGAGGGTGTGAAATCTGGTAATTAAAACAGAGATAGGGAACGTTGTAAAGCAACAACAGTTACTCAAAGGGGAAGAAAAGGTTTATATGCATCATGCATTTTGTTCTTAATTATTATGGCCTAGAAGTAGGAAAGAAGGAGAAACAAAGAGATGGAAGGCAGAGAGAATTCCTAAGTGTGTGAATGTGTTTGTGTTTGCATGTGTGCACAGGTGACTATCTTTAACAGCAGTTGATATGGAGAAGAGCTATTTCTTGTTATGTATAAAGCAATGTGCTCAGAATGGGGAGAGTGCAAAAATAAATGAGCCACAGCCTTGCTGTCCAGAACATTGCTTTCTAAAGCACAGCAGGGTTCTTGAGTTGATCAAGCTCTGCATTCAGGAAGACTTTGGTTAAGGCCCGGCTACTACCAACCAGCCCTGTGCCCTGAGACAATATTTTTTCAGTCCAAACACCCCAGATTACAATTAAAAAAAACTCCTTCTCTGAGCCAGAACAAATCATTTGCTTTATTAAAAATTCTATGCTCCTTAGGTTCTGTCTCTTCCAAATACTAGAGGCAGATGAACTTCAGGACAATGTGAGTAGGACAGAGGCTTCTGGGAGGGGCAGGGACTAAGCTAACTTCACCATTTGCCAAAGCTGAGATGCTTCCAGGGATCCTCTGGTGTAGACCCTACATAAAACTAAGGCCTGATAACATAAGATAATAGCTAAATCTTTGAGTACCTACTTAGTGCCATGTATCCATCGATATACTAAGCACTTTAAATGTATTTGCTCATTTAATTTGTACAACACCTCTGTGAGGTAGATATTATCTTCACTGAACCAGTCTTCAAGGTGACACCAAGTGACAGCAAGAAGCAACAGCAGTGGTAGATCCCTCAAACTCAGTTACCTTTTGGCTCCCTGTGAGCTGAGGAAACCCTCAGGATTTTTAGACTATAGGGATAGAAAAACCTCAAAAAGGAGATACATGATTTCCTGATAGAGAAGGGGGATCTCAAACAATTAACTGAAGAAATAAAAGCATGTAACCATATTTTTGCCCAGACTTAGTGAAGCAGGTCAAATGACTTACTTGTAGTTATTTGCAAGCCTCAGGTTAGACTTTAAATCAGCCAGATCACATTTTGTAGTGTTTATTAGCACATGATATATGTTTAATATGATGCTAGGGGTTTGGAGGGTAGAGAAATGGAGGAGAGAGATAAGAAAGGTAGGAACAGAATTGGCTTTGCAGCAGCCATCTTCTAAAGTGAAGAATGACCCTTTTAGAATGGGAGAAGGTATTCGTTTGAAAGGGCATGTTCATGTTCAGTTTTCAATAACGTCATATTTGGGGAAAACCACTACTCTTTTGAGCATGAAAATCACAGAAACTAAGCTTCTGAACTTGTGAATATCATCAGAAGACAGACTATGCCCTTCTAGAGAGTCATATTCCAAATTTGGGGTTTGGTTGGCACATGAGATTTATTTATATATATAAAATACTTTATTATATATATATAGAATACTTTAAGTTCTAGGGTACATGTGCACAACGTGTTTAGCAGAAAACAGCAAGGATCATAAAGGGTTAAGAAGCCCTGGCCCAGTGCCCTGGACCTCACATATGCAAGGGCCTTGCCAGACCACAGACTTGGAGCTAGGATGCAACAAAACTTCTTTCTACCTAATTGAAGATTTCAGAATACTCAGTCATTACAAGATGAATATGTTACCTATTTGTCACATAAGTTCTGGTTATATAAACTACGCCATAGAATCATACCAAAGCCACATTTCAACAGGCTTTTAAAGAAGACATTATATGTTGCGCATTTCATGTATAGAATCTCTTCAGTTGGACATTGTCAAATATTTACTTAAAACAAAAGCTATTAGCTACCGGACAATGGACAATGCAAATATTACTTAAGTGCAAAAAAAATGGTTGCTAGAACCTGCACTTATGCAATGTACATCGCTGACTGACAACTGGACCAATCAGACAACAAGCTAATCAACCAATCAGAACTTAGCACAGTACTGCTGATGGTGATAGGCCAACCACAGAGTTGCTTGTTTAAGCTAAGCTATACATTTTCTTTTTTTTCTGAGACAGAGTCTCGCTCTGTCACCCAGGCTGGAGTGCAGTGGCGCAATCTCTGCTCGCTGCAAGCTCCACCTCCCGGGTTCACGCCATTCTCCTGCCTCAGCCTCCCGAGTAGCTGGGACTACAGGCACCTGCCACCACGCCCGGCTATTTTTTTGTATTTTTAGTAGAGACAGGGTTTCACTGTGTTAACCAGGATGGTCTCGATCTCCTGACCTCGTGATCCGCCCGCCTCGGCCTCCCAAAGTGCTGGGATTACAGGCATGAGCCACCCCGCCCAGTCAAGCTAAGCTATTCTTAACTCCAGTGGGGCAATCCTGTCAGACAGGCCTGAGTTCAAATCCTACCTCCATTATTTAATATCCCTTTCCTATTTTTACATTTGATTTTTAGCAAATTGCTGGTTCTTAACCTCTCAAGCCTTAGTATCCTTGTTTATGAAAGGAGGATAAGCTGTTGTGAGGATTAACTAAAAGAATGTGTGGGTAATAAATATCTTCCCTTTTGCCTCTCCAGAATCCACTCTCTTTCTACCCTTCTTTCTCTATGCTTTTCCTCTGCTCTTTTCTGTATGGCTTCCCCAATGGACTGCACCAATGGGATCTCTGCCTCCTGCTTCCAGTTGGTTGGGAAGTGTGCGAAACAGTGGAGGGCAGGACAAGAGTGAGCTCAGGGTATTTGTCTCCCTGGCTTCCTCTCTGCTAGGAAGCAGTGTGTTGGTTCTGTCTTTTTACCAAAATTCACAGCTTCTGTGAGGGGGTCCTCTTTATAGAGCTGTCTATGTGAGGTTCTGGTAACCACACTCACCCCTTGCCCCTACCAGCCTGGAGGATGGCAATCCCCCATTGTTTCTAGGCCAAGGATACTATACTATTCCTTGAGGTTTCCTTAAACCCTGCCCATACCTTTATAAGTATTACCTTTATTAAACTCTCTTTCAATTTCACCTTTAGAGTGAGCCATCTGTGTCTTGACAGAGCCTTGGTTAATACAGTATCTATAACAGCTTTTCAGGCTCAAACATTAGCTAGAAAATGCTGATGAGGTATGTTAGAAGCACAGAGATCAATTGAAAAGTGAATTACCCAGAGTAACTAAAGTTACAACCATCTCAAGAATGTCTCTAGTAGAAAAGAATTTTACAAAGACAGAACATTTTAATCAGGATATGCAAAAAAAGATAAGAACAGGACTTCAGAAAGAATCTACTTCTTCCAGGTAGGCCTTTTACTATGAAACTCATCAGCTTTAGAACCACAAATTCAGAATTACAAAAAGACATCACAAAATCTAATCCAGCAGCCTCATACTGTTAGGTTTATATTTACTTGTTTCTGAGCATATTTTTTAAGGCCTTATTTATTGTGGAGTCAGAATATTTTGTCTTTTGAAGATAGAGAGGACAGAAAAAAATAGATAATATAGTTGACCATGGGCCCAACACACACGAATCACTGGATTCTTAGACTGTGTCACTGATTATGTAGACTCTTAAATCAGGCAGCTGGTGCAAAGTCATCACCAATAAATGTCACTGGAGAGAAGAAAAAAGAGGCCCAGTATGTGGTTCAGCACCAAGAATATCCATTTTTTTCATTTAGTTATGTATGGTATGTACATGTTATAAGTAACAGGCACCATTGAAAACAGCAAGACAGATACGTATGTACTGACAGGGAATGATATCTAAGACATTTTGTTGAATGCAAAAAGCAAGTCACAAAGCAATATGTATAATATGTATGTATACATGCTATCTAGTATGATGTCATTTATAGTAAAAAGAGAGAGAAGGGGGAAGAGAGAGAAAAAGAAGAAAAGAGAGGGGTAATTGTGTAGAAATAGTTTAGGGCCGGGCGCGGTGGCTCATGCCTGTAATCCCAGCACTTTGGGAGGCCAAGGCAGGTGGATCGCCTGAGGTCAGGAGTTCAAGACCAGCCTGGCCAACATGGTGAAACCCCATTTCTACTAAAAATACAAAAATTAGCCAGGTCTGATGGCACACACCTGTAATCCCAGCTACTTGGAAGGCTGAGGCAGGAGAATTGCTTGAACTTGGGAGGCGGAGGTTGCAGTGAGCTGAGTCGCGCCACTGCACTCCAGCCAGGGCGACAAGAGTGAAACTCTGTCTCAAAAAAAAAGAAAAAAGAAAAGAAAAAGAAATAGTTTAGAACTGTGCTAATATGGTAGCCATTAGTCACATGCGGCTATTTAAATTCAAATTATAATTAATTAAAATTAAATAAAATTAAAAGGAGTTTGTCATTCACATTAGCCACATTTCAGGTGCTCAATAACCCATGTGACTACTGGGTACTATACTGGGCAATGCAGATATAGAACATTTCTATCATCACAGAAAGTTCTACTGGACAGCACTGGACTTGAATGATACACATTGAATTGTTAATCGGGGTTACCTCTTGGGAAGGAGATAATATTTTGAGAGAAGAGATGAAGAGATTTCATTGTTTATTCCATATATGTCTGTCATTTTGTTTTATTTTTAAAATGAGAATGCATTCATGCAATGTTCATAATGCAAAAAATAAATTTAAAGAAATATCTCCTCTCCTTTAAATTCAGAGATGCAGAAAATTTAATCAAGGCTCAGGTCTCCCAAATGTGGCAGGGGTGGTGGAGGGAGGTCTATATTAAGAAAAGAGGAGTATTTTGAAAAATAAAAACTATTATCCAAAAATTAACTGTTAAATGATATGATTCACAAGTATATGGAATATTTAAAACTCATTTGAGCTTTAAAAAAATTTTAAATTACTTTCATGGTATCTACCCATAATTCATTTTTCTAACATCAGACAAACACTTTTTGAGTCCTTGCTGTGTGCCAGGCACTGTTCTAGCTTCTGAGGATACATCAGGGAACAAAACAAAAAAAAAATTTTTGCCCTCATAACACTTAAAAATAATAAACAAGCAACAAAAAAGAACATAAAACATGTAGTATTTTAGTTAAAGGGTGATTAAGTGTTATAGAAAAAAATAAGGCAAGGAAAGGGAATAGGGAGTGTTGGGGGTATCACTGTAAATAGGATAGTCAGAGAAGTTGATGTATGTGTAAATATATAAAGGATCAAGTGAGCCATGTGGAGAAAGAGCAATCCTGGCAGAGAAAACAGCAAGGGCAAAGGCCATGAGGCACGAACATGCCTGGCTTCTTCCAGGAATAACTAGAAGGCCAGTATGCTTGGAGGAAGCGAGCAAAAAAGAAAAGATGTAGCCAGAGGTGAGGCCAGAAGAAAGGAGATGAGAGGCACCCAGTCGTGTGAGCCTTTTAGGACACTGTAAAGACTGGCTTTCACTCTAGGGAGATGGGAGCCATCAGAGCGTTTCGTTTTGTTTCGTTTTTGAGACGGAGTCTCACTCTGTCACCCAGGGTGGAGTGCAGTGGCATGATCTCGGCTCACTACAACCTCTGCCTCCTGGGTTCAAGAGATTCTCCTGCCTCAGCCTCCCAACTAGCTGGGACTACAGGCGTGCACCACCACACCTGGCTAATTTTTGTATTTTAAGTAGAGACAGGGTTTCGCCATGCTGGTCTCAAACTCCTGACCTCAGGTGATTGACCTGCTTCAGCCTCCCAAAGTGCTGGGCATCAGAGAATTTTGAACAAGTCATGATAATGATCTGGCTTAGCTTTAACAAGACCATCTGGCTAATGTGTTGAGAATAAACTGTAAGAGGTCAAAGGTAGAAACAAGAAAACCACTGAGGTGTCTGGTGTAATAATCAGGCAAAAGAAGACAGAGGCGGGGTCAGGGTGATCGCAGTGGAGGTGGTAAGAAGTGGTCAGATTCTGGGTAGATTTTGGACACATAAAACTTGAAACAGATTGGATGCAGGGTGTGAAAGAATGAGAGGAATCAGGATAATTCCAAAGCTACTGGCCTGAAGAACTGGAAAGATGGCATTGCCATTCCCTAGGAGGGGTAAAACACTGGAAGAGTAGGTCTAGGGGTGGGAGGGACAACAAGGATGGGGAAATTAACAATTCCATTCTCACAGATTTGGTTTGACACACCTATTAGATCTCCAAGTAGAGATGTCAGGTAGACAGTTGGATATATAAGTCTGGTGTTTGGGAGAAAGGACTAAGCTAGAGATGCAGGTTTAGAAACTGACAGAGTATGTGATATATAAAGCCATTAGACTAGATTCACTCATTCAGCTAAGGGCATGGATGCAGGTAGAAGAGAAGTCCAGGTCATCAGATGAGGAAACGTTGTATATTTAAGCTCAGTCTCTCCCTGCTATTAGGGAAGCTCTAAGAAAGCAAGGACTTGGTCTGTCTAGTCATTGCTGTATCCCTATTCCCCAGGGCAGTACCTGGCATATAGAAGGTTCTTAAGAATATTTGTTGAATGGGGGAATTTAAAGTCACAGGAGAGAGAATGATAATTGATAAAGACAAATACAGACTTTAAACTCAATAATAAAATAAATATATTTGTCAATCTTTCATAGCTTTTTCTTAACATCATCATAATATATATTATAGAAAATTTGGGAAAGTTAAGAGAGGAAAATAAAAGTCACCAATAATTCTTTCTACTTCCTAGAGACAACCATAGTTAACTCTTTCTATATTTCATTTCAGGCTTTCTGGTATGACATATATACATATTAACAAGTTTGGAATCTTGCTGGATAGACAGTTTTTTTCACTCAATATATCATGATTATCTTATCATGTCACTTAAATAGTTTTCAACCTCACTAATTTTGATAGCTGTAAAACATTTCACTGAAAAAGAACCGTAATTTAAATACTTCTCTATCATTGAATATTAAATTATTTATATTTTACTAATATAAATAATATTCTAAACATAATTCTGAACCTCTGATTATTTCCTTATGATAGATGCCTAGAAACTGAATTACTTAGATCAGGGGTATGAACATTTTAAAGATAAATATTTGAAGAACATTTCAACATGTATTGGTAAATTGCCTCCTACAAAAGCTGTATCATTTATACTCACATTACAGTGTATGAAAGCACCTACCTTGCTGCCATCTCACTGGCATTGAGTATTACCTTTGTCAATTTTATAGACCAAAAAATGGTAGCATGCTGTTTCAATTTGCATTATTTCGATTACAAAAAGATTGAACATTTTTCAAATGTTTATTAGCCATTTGTATTTTCTTCAGAGAATAATCTGTCCTTTGCCCATTTTTCTATTGTTGAGAATAAGTATTTTGAAGTTGGTTAAAACTAAAACAATAGCACAGTTTAAAAATTATCTTAAATATCTTTTAAAAACACATTTTCCAGGCTGGGCTCAGTAGCTCACGCTTGTAATCCCAGCTTGTTGGGAGGCAGAGGCAGGCAGATCGCCTGAGTTCAGGAGTTCGAGAGCAGCCTGGGCAACATGGTGAAACCCTCTCTCTATGAAAAATTAGCTAGGCATGGTGGCGTACGCCTGCAGTCCCAGCTACTCTGGAGGCTGAGGTGGGAGTACCGCTTGGTCCCTGGAGGTCAAGGCTGCAGTAAGCTGTGATTGCATGCCACTGCACTCCAGCCTGGATGACAGAGTGAGACCCTGTCTCAAAAAAAAAAAAAAAATAAACAAAACACGCATTTTCCAACTTTATTTAGAGTTCCCACATAATAAGTTCATTTTTTAAACCAGTAAACCAGTGCCTGAATGCTCACATCTAGGTCAGCCTAGTACATACTGCCCTTTTGGTGATCAGAGATCAGAATTTTTATTATGCCCTGGAGATACAAGCTTCCTTAAAACACTGACCACTTATAAACCAAACTCCATCTCATGTGGCCACTTTCCAACCTCACAGCAGTGACTGAATATCAAATAGCTAGAAGACTCATAGTACTACTATAAGTAAAACCACATTTCATTGATTCTAAAATGTACATTTCTCCCCACATTTTAACATCTCTGAGAGTAGGAGGGATCTTACAATAGATATTATCTTAAAATCAGTGTTGGCCATTTTTCCACATTGTAACACATTTGAAATGGAAGTGCAACTTACCATGAATAGCCTCTTAGACTCATGAAACGCATAGATGCTATTAACAATAGAAAACAATCTTCACCAAGATATAAAAATTCCACATTCTAAATAATTTTTTTCTTAGGCAATTGAACTTAAGTTTATAGTGAACATCAATAACAACGTTATATTATATTCATATTCCACCTCCTTCCCCAAAGGACTTGAGGTGACTTTAAAAATAAAATTTGAAAGTTTAAAATAATAGTTGCAAGATCTGGGGTGAGGGGGAGAAATATGTTTTTTGTTTGTTTGTTTTGTTTTGTTTTGAGACAGAGTCTCGCTCTGTCGCCCAGGCTGGAGTGCAGTGGCGCGATCTCAGCTCACTGCAACCTCCATCTCCCGGGTTCACGCCATTCTCCAGCCTCAGCCTCCCGAGTAGCTGGGACCACAGGTGCCCACAACCACGCCCGTCTAATTTTTTGTGTTTTTGCTAGAGACAGGGTTTCACCGTGTCAGCCAGAATGGTCTCAATCTCCTGACCTGGTGATCTGCCCGCCTCGGCCTCCCAAAGTGCTGGGATTACAGGCGTAAGCCACCACGCCCAGCCAAAATATGTTTGTTTTTTAAAGGTCAGGGGTGAAATGAGCCCAAAGAAATGCATATCACAGTCCTCTATATTTCAAAAAGGTAAGACTACAAAAATGGCTTTAAGCTCCCAGTAGTCACAGCAAAGAGGAAAACAAAGTTAATGTTGTCCTTAAGCACAAAGCAAAATAGCTACTGAGGAAAAAGCACAGCATTTTCCTGATGCTGAGTTCTGAGAGAAATTCCTCCCGTGGTGCCACCTTAAAGGGCATGCTGAGTGATACTGTAGTAACATCGGTACTGACACACTCAACAACAGCCTCCTAGTACAGAAAGTCCTGTTTTTGTTTGTTTGTTTGTTTATGAGATGGAGTCTCGCTCTGTCGCCCAGGCTGGAGTGCAGTGGTGCGATCTCGGCTCACTGCAAGCTCTGCCTCCTGGGTTCACGCCATTCTCCTGCCTCAGCCTCTCGAGTAGCTGGGACTACAGGTGCCCGCCACCACGCCTGGCTAATTTTTTGTACTTTTAGTAGAGACGGAGTTTCACCATGTTAGCCAGGATGGTCTTGATCTCCTGACCTCGTGATCCGCCTGCCTTGGCCTCCCAAAGTGCTGGGATTACAGGCGTGAGCCACTGCGCCTGGCCAGAAAGTCCTGTTTTTTTATGTTTGTCTCCATAGTGCCTTCCATGTAAGGCAGAACCCCAGCACCAAAAAGCGGTTCAGAAAAGCATTTTCTTCAAGGGGCCAAACGAACGTGCACCCTGAAAATACAGCTTTTTCTCCCTGATGGTTGGATCCAACGGTAAGATTTAGAATGCCTAAACCAATGTTTTCTAATGTGGGATGGGCAAGACAATCCATTAGACAGCAACACTTGTGTTTATACCTCAGATCCTTGAATAATGTCATTTTGTTCAATGACCTTTCATTATAATGTGGATGAGAAAAAAAAACATATTGTGGTTCCGTGTCAGGGCTACTGTCCGTGAAGCATTTTCGCATTCTCCCCATATCTGTGTGGGTTTTCTCTGGGTACTCTGGTTTCCTCCCACATCCCAAAGATGTACACAGCAGGTTAATTAGTGTCTTTAAATTGTCCCAATGTGGGCTGGGCGCAGTGGCTCACGCCTATAATTCCAGCACTTTCGGAGGCCGAGGCGGGCGGATCACCTGAGGTCAGGAGTTTGAGGCCAGCCTGGCCAACATGGTGAAACCCTGTCTCTACTAAAATACAAAAATTAGCTGGGCATGGTGGCGCATGCCTGTAATCCCAGCTACTTGGGAGGGGGAGGTTGCAGTGAGCCGGGATTGCACCACTGCACTCCAGCCTGGGTGACAGAGCAAGACTCTGTCTCAAAAAAAAAAAAAAAAATTGTCCCAGTGTTATGAGTGTGGTGTGTGTATGAGTGTGCCCTGCGATGGGATGGTGCCCTGTTCAGGTCTGGTTCCCACCAGGTGCCCTGAGGTGCCAGGATAGGTCCCAGTCACCCACTACCCTGAACTGGAATAAGCTGGTAAATAATTACCTTGTTTTTATTAGTCTTTCTTAAATGTATACATAGCTCACATGTATTTCAATGTTGAATGATACTAGGAGTGTTGTGGTCTTTATTTAGAAGTGTGGTGGTGTTGAAGTGGCTTCTTTCTCAGTATAGTTATTGATTTGTGGTGACATGCCTGAATCAGCCAAGTCTGTTCCTGCTCCAAAGAAGGGTGCCAAGAAGGTGGTGTGACCAAGAGCCAGAAGGATGGCAAGAATCACAAGCATAGCCACAAGGAAAGCTACTCTATCTACATTTACAAGATACTGAAGCAGGTCCATCTCAACTCTGGCATCTCATCGAAGGCCATGGGCATCATGAACTCATTTGTCAATATCTTCAAGTGCATCATTCCTGATGCATTACAAGTACTCGACGATCACCTCCAGGGAGATCCATACAGCTTGCGCCTGCTGCCTAGGGAGATGGCCAAGCACACTGTGTCTGACAACACCAAGGCCCTCACCAAGTACACCAGCTCCAAGTGAACAACTTCTACTTTTACAAACCAAAGGTTCTTTTCAGAGCCACTTAAGCCAGGTACAGAAAGACAAATACTGCATATTCTCACTCATAAGTGGGAGCTAAACAAGTTGATCATATGGAGGTAGAGAGTGGAATGATAGATACTACTATCATTGAGATAGTGGCTGGGAAGGGTGTGTGGGTGAGCGGGGTTGGGGATGAAGAGAGGTTGGTTACTGGGTACAAACATACAGTTAGATAGAAGGAATAAGTTCTAACATTTGATAGCAGAGTAGGATGATTATAGTTAACAACAATGTATTATGTATTTCAAAATAGCTTGAAAAGTGGCCAGCCACGGTGGCTCACGCCTGTAGTCCCAGCACTTTGGGAGGCCAAGGTGGGTGGATCACCTGAGGTCAGGAGTTCGAGACCAGCCTGACCAACATGGTGAAACCAGGTCTCTACTAACAATACAAAAATGAGCTGGGCATGGTGGCACATGCCTGTAATCCCAGCTACTCAGGAGGCTGAGGCAAGAGAATCGCTTGAACCTGGGAGGCGGAGGTTGCACTGAGCCAAGATCATACTACTGCACTACAGCCTGGGCAACAGGGCAAGACTGTGTCTCAAAAAAAAAAAAAGCTAGAAAACAAGATTTGAAATGTTCTCAATACGTAGAAATGATAAATACTCAAGGTGATGGACACCCTAAATACCCTGGCTTGATCATTACACATTCTATGCATGTAACAAAATTTGACATGTACCCCATAAGTATATACAAATATAATGTAATCAGGCCGGGCGCGGTGGCTCACACCTGTAATCCCAGTACTTTGGGAGGCCGAGGAGGGCAGGCCACTTGAGGTCAGGAGTTCTACACCAGCTTGGCCAACATGGTGAACCCCGTCTCTACTAAAAAATACAAAAATTAGCCGGGCGTCGTTATATGCGCCTGTAATCCCAGCTACTCCGGAGGCTGAGGTAAGAGAATCACTTGAACCCAGGAGATGGAGGTTGCAGTGAGCCAAGATCACACCTTTGCACTCCAGCCTGGGCAACAGAACGAGACTCTGTCTCAATATATATATCAATAAAAAATTTTAAAAAGAAGTTTGGTGATGTTTTTGTGGCCAGAAATATGCCATAGGAACTTAACTCTTGTTTACATAAATTAGCCTATGGTAAAACTGGTTTCATTCTACATCATTTTGCTTAAAGTTACAGTTCCCAAGAACCTCTTGATAATGTTATGTGAGGACTTACTATATTTTATATTTTTCATGTCAAAAAATAAGAAAAAAAAGCTTTACAAAAACCAAGAAAAATACCTATTTTTGTTTGCTTGTTTTGAGACAGCATCTCACTCTGTCACCCAAGTTGAAGTGCGGTGGCACCATCACCACTCACTGCGCCCTCCAATTCCTAAGTACAAGCGATCCTCTTGCGTCAGCCTCCTAGGACTACAGGCACATACCACCATGCTCATCTAATTAAAAAAAAAATTTTGTAGAGATAGTGTCTTACTATGTTGCCCAGGATGGTCTGGAACTCCTAGGCTCAAGTGATCTTTCCACCTCAGTGTCCCAAAGTGTTGGAATTACAGGCATGAGCCATGACACCTGGCCTTCTAATTCTGATATATGGGTTTACACTGGTGCCCCATCTCCTTCCACATCAAATACATGAGGTATCCTAAAGGGAATGTGAAAGTTGGGTGGCCTGCACCGCCTGATATTTTTTCATTTGCTTTCAGCTTATTGCAATATACTGAAGTTCACCTGAGCCTAGATAAAGGTATTTGTGGATTATATTATCTAGTTTTAACTAAACCAATGCACATAAATCAGCAGGTGGCTTAAAACATTTCCTGCAGGCCGTGCGCGGTGGCTCACGTCTGTAATCTCAGTACTTTGAGAGGCTGAGGCAGGCGGATCACGAGGTCAGCAGTTCAAGACCAGCCTGACCAACATGGTGAAACCCCATCTCTACTAAAAATACAAAAATTAGCCGGGCATGATGGTGCATGCCTGTAGTCCCAGCTACTTGGGAGGCTGAGGCAAGAGAATTGCTTGAACCTGGGAGGCGGAGGTTGTACTGAGCCAAGATCATGCCACTGCACTCCAGGCTGGCAACAGAGTGAGACTCCATCTCAAAAACAAACAAACAAACAAACAACAACAACAAAAACATTTCCTGCAATGAAATAGGAAAGCAAAGATAATGCAAACACAAGTGAACAACAAGAAAATGGCAGAGCTGACCCTTCTACTCCCTGTATAAGTTCTGCAGCCACCACATTATCGGGTACCAACCACGACAACCCAATCTGATCTGACAAGAAGATAGCTGAATTGAAAATTAACTCACAGAAGACCATTAGAAATATCTGCTACCAATAACATTAAATATCACCTTGAGATATTAGCTAATGATGGTATGAAGTTATTAACATATTTTAAAATGAAGCATCCAGAACATGAAGATAAACCTCTATGATTTTTTCATGTTTAATGTTTCAATGTTGCGAGTCATGTGATACTCAATCCAGTATGTCACAAAATACTGTTACATGTAACGATAAATGTTTAGAAGCCTTTTTGAGTTTCCATAATTCAATAGAGAAAAAACAAAAGTCTCATACCATTGCAAAATCATCTGTTCTTCATGCTACAGTAAAACTAGCTGCCCTAATGTGTAGAAAAAAAAACTGATGTCAAACTAAAATGCATTCCTTTGTCAGCAAATATATTTAGAAGACATATAGAAAACATTGTTGAAGACTGAAAGAAACAAGCATTAGAACAAATTATGCAGTGTGGGAGGTTTGCAATATACTTGGATAGAAGTACAGATATTTCTAACATGTCTCAGCTTGAGGTATTTGCTAGATTCTATTTCAATAATAAAACCTCTTTTTTTCTGAGTCACTAAAGGAAAGATGTTCCAAAGATGATATTTTCTGCAAAGTGAATGATTTCTTTAACAGAAACCATGTTTTACAAGAAAACTGTGTAACTACCAGTAAGGTGATTGCTTTACCCTTGGACCTCTGATCTCCCACCTATTTGAGAAGCACTCTCTGTCTTCTTTTCCTGACTCTTTGTCTATTGGATCTCTCTAAATGTTGTCACTCAGGGTTCCATCCTGGAAGATTGTGGAGTAAAGTAGATTAATTTAACCAGATTTCCTGTAGCAATAGGCAGATAAAGGGAGGATTCTAAAAGCTTTAATTACAGCTCTTCTATTTTTCCCCCTCCCAAACCCTGATGCAGAGGCTCTGGGTCAGCTATTTTCTAGAATTCATCCTGTAGCAGGGTTATTCTGAGGTACTCTTGCTACCTAACCAATGCCATCCATTTCCTCAGCCCACAACCTGTCTGACTGTGAGGCCAGGCATAGTACACAATTGGGGGCCATGGATTTTAATTCACAGATTACCTGACTAGGGCTGGACTGGTCCTAGACATAAGGTGTTTTGTTCAGGTGCTCACCTAGACTCTCTTTGGGGCTGGATATACTGGCCCCTGGAAGGGCTGAGCACTTTGAAGCTCTGTTAGCAGCCAAGAGCTATAAATGTAAGTAGGATCTGATGCCATTCCTTAGAGTTTATTAGATCACCAGAATTATTTGGAATTATTTGGAAATGGGAAATACAATGTAGAGTGTTCCCTTTCTTCGTTATTGTGAATAATAATATCTTTAAACTTTGTACTAAAGAAAAATAGACATATAGAAAAGTACACATATCGGCCAGGCACAGTGGCTCATGCCTCTAATCCCAGCACTTTGGGAGGCCAAGGCAGGTGGATCACCTGAGGTCAGGAGTTCAAGACCAGCCTGGCCAACATGGTGAAACCTGGTCTCTACTAAAAATACAAAAATTAGCTGGGTGTGGTGGCACATGCCTGTAATCCCAGCTACTCAGGAGGCTGAGGCAGAAGAACTGCTTGTAACTGGGAGGCGGAGGTTGCAGTGAGCCAAGATTGTACGATTGCACTCCAGCCTGGGTGACAGAGTGAGACTCCGTCTCAAAGAAAAGAAAAGAAAAGTACACATATCCTAAGTGCAGCTCAATGGACTTTCACAAGCTAAGTACACACAGCCACACATCAAGTAACCTAATACTTCCAGCGTCCATCCCATGCTCCTGCCACTACACTGATTTCTAACATCAAAGATGAGCCTTGCCTATTTTATTTTCTATTTTATAGAAATGAAATCATGTGGCGCATATTATTTTGTATCTGGCTTCTTTCATTCAATGTTACATTTGTGAGATTCATCCATATTCCTGCAGGTGGTTGTAGATTCTTCAATCTCACTGCTACCCAGCATTAAATTGTGTGAATGTACTACAATTTTTTTTTATCCGTTCTGCTTCTGCTGGGCATTTGGATAGTTTCCAGTTTGGGGTTATTATGAATAACACTGCTAAGAACATCCTAATACTAGTTTTTTTGGTGGCCATATGTACAAATTTCTTAGGAATGGAACTGCTGGGTCAAAATATTTACATTGAATTTCTAGTTTTACTACAAAGAACATAGATATCTGATTTATTTCTATTCTTGTTCCCAAACACAGCAGATATGACTGTGAGGGCTAAATAAAGCATCTCTCAAAGTGCATCTAGGCACATTTTGCTTCCGAATCACCTGGGAGCTTGAGCACACAATTCTCTGCTCACTGAAGTTTGAGAACTATGTGTCATGGAAATAGGGGCTTTAGAAGTCAGACAAATCTAATTTCAACTCCCGGCTTAATCAGTTAATATTTGATCTTTGGGGCCGGGCATGGTGGCTCACGCCTGTAATCCCAGCACTTTGGGAGGCCGAGGCGGGAGGGTCACTTGAGGTCAGGACTTCAAGACCATCCTGGCCAACATGGTGAAACCCATCTCTACTAAATATATATATATAAATTAGCTGAGTGTGGTGGCGTGCACCTGTAATCCCAGCTACTGGGGAGGCTGAGGCAGAGGAATCACTTGAACCTGGGAGACAGAGGTTGCAGTGAGCTGAGATCATGCCACTGCACCCAGCCTGGGTGACAGAGCAAGACTTCATCTCAAAAATACACATATGTATCTTTTTGGATCTTTGGGAAATTACTTGATTCTTTATTTCCTTACTTATAACTGAGGAATAGTAATGCTTATTTCATGGGTCTGCAGCCTGATTAAATGAGATAATACATATAGAGCATTCAACACAGTGCCCAATACAGTGTGCACTGTGAATGGTTGTTCAATTCCCCAACTTGCCCATGGAGAAAAAGGAGTGAGACCACTAGCCTTGAATCTCATATAGAACAATTACCTTATAACTAAACAATTTGGAGGTACAATAGAATTTATTATTATGTGACTGTGCCTACAGTCAATATTAGGCACACTAGAGATGAAACACAGAAGCCTGCATGTACCAGGAATGGGCTTTCAACATCATTTGGTTGGCAATAGGCTGTACACATCATTCATGATGTTTCTATTACCCTATTATGGTTGTTGTTATTTTTCTTAAATGACAGTTTAAATAACCCTCAGCGTCCTGATGTCAGGTTCAGCACGCGTGAATTACTGAGTAGACAACAAAAACACCAAGTCAAAGATTTTGGCGGGAGGGAGGAGATTATATGAAAATGAATTCTGCTCAATAGGCTAGCCCCGTGTGGCCCTGCACATTACTACACAGGCGCACACTACCAGGGCTCACTGCTTTATTTTCTAATCACTGTGTTTTCAAGTCTGCCTTCAAGATCGTTGAGTGCTAAACTGTCTCTTTATCCCCAAGCAAGGTCAGCTTCCCAGCCTCCCATACAACCCAGTTCATGCTGGGATAAAGAGGAAGGTAGGAATGTTAAAACAATAATGCTATGGTCTGAGGCCAACAACGGGTAATCAGATCCTAGCAAGGTAGAGGCTGTTACCTGGGAGATTACTGGAAGAAAATAGGCCTAGCTTGCAATGACTTAGTTTGTTTCTACCTTCCTTGCTTTTTTTTCCTTTTCATTCTTCCCCCCAGTGATCTGATGGAATAATTCTTTTCCTGCATTTATTTCCCTAACGGTCACTAAGAAGCCTTGTGTGGGGCACCAGCTGAAGATGTAAGAGTTTTGGGACTATGGCCTGACCCACTGCTGGACTTTAACCCAAGTAGCAAGCTTAGATGGACAACATTGGTTAAGAAAGGCCCCTATAGTTCAAGCCCATACTGCCATGCCTCAAAGAAGGCCCAATATTTCAAATTTCTGTAGTATGAAATAGATAAATTAGGAGGCTACTGTTCACATTAAGAAGAGATTCAACACAGGTTTCTCTAAACAATGAATAGAACATTCCATATATGATTTGGAATACATTCAACCTGTCTGAGGAAGCATCTGAAGAATAAAACAGAAGACAGCAGAAGTGGTTTGTACAACATCAATGTAAAACTTCAAAGTGCTTGTGAACATTTGTTATTCATATTTAGCCAGTGTGTCTTACCATAAGATCATGCAACCTGTTTTTACCCCAAATGGATAAAACCAACAGAGGGTGAGGAATGGGGTAGCCCAGACTTTTGATAGGAGCATGAGCTCAAACAGAACATACTGTAGTAGACCAAGTTCCAAGGCAATGAAAGCTAGAATCACACTCTAAGGATCTGTCCAATCCATTGTGGGGGACAGAATGGAATCCAGAGAGGAAAGTGATTTGCTTAAGTGCACACAATAATTCAATGGCAAAACTGACACTGGAACAAGACTATGGGCTCCAGCAAGTCGAGACCAAGCTTTAGCATATTTGTCTTGCCAGCCCCCTGTCCTTTCACTGTGGGCTAGTTCAGCTCTCCCTGGCCAGATCTAGACTTGGCTTGATGGGCATTGGTGTGGAGTCCCAGAGACCACAACGAAGCAGATCCATTTGCTCTCATCACTGCATCTCATCAGGAACCATCCCAACCTTTCCACTTCTCCCTACCCACAGCCTGGAGGCCTCAGGAGAGGACATATCCTGGGGCTGGACTCAACTACCCAGGATATACCAGAATTATACCTCCGTACTAGCCAGAAATAAGCCACGATGATTTTGCTTCCACCTTGACAGATGAAAAACAGGCTATCAGATAGAGAGGCCTTCAACTTTCAGTACCCTTCCTCTTATAACTTGTTCTTACCCAAACCATCCTTGCCAGCTTCCTCACCACCATAGTGGGAGAGGTGTCTTTTTTTCTCCCTGAAGCCAATCCTTCCACTTGTGCACTGGAGCCCAACCTGTCCAGCCTAAGAGACATTCCCTTCATCAGTTGTCCCCATCACCATCACCCTTTCCCTCTCCCACTGGCTCTTTCCCATTTATATTTAGGCACAAGTTGCTATCATCTTAAAAGAATGAGCCAACCAAAAGATTTGACATCTTGGATGGATGAAAGGAATGAAAAATAAAAGGAAAAAAAGATGAAGGGAGGGAAGATGAAAGGAACGAAAGAAGGTAGGGGAAAAGCTAGTCTCTAGTAACCCTAAGCCCTGATTTGTCCACCTCTGGGTACTATACATTCTATCTGCTTCCTCTCTCAGTCAAGCTTCCACTTCCCTACCACCTAGAGGCTCCTCAGTCTACTGCCATCCAGCCTCTGCTCCCACCACTTCACTGAAACATCACCATTGACCTCTTCTTTTTAAATCCAAAGGAAACTTTTCCTCCTTAACTCATTTGATGTCTCTACTGCATTTGATTCTATTGGACATTCCCTGCATGAAACTTACCCTGCCCTTGGTCCCTTGATCTCCCAGTTATTTGAGAAATACTTCTCTGTCTTCTTTTCATGATCCTTCTTCTATTGGCCCTTTAAATAGTCTTTCTTAGGGTTCCAACCTGGGAAGATTCTGGGATAAAGTAGATTAGCTTAACCACATTTCATGTAGAGACAGATGAATAGAAGGAGGATTCTAATAGCTTTAATTACAGCTCCTCTATTTTCCCCCTCTAAGAGCCTGATAGGATGGCTCAGGGTCAGTTACTTTCTAGAATTAGCCCTGTAGTGGGATTATCCTGAGGCACTCTTCCTAGGTAACCATTTCCATCCACTTCCTTCTCAGTCCAGAAACTACCTCAATTTTACTCTCATCCATTTCACTGCCTCAATTTCACTTCCATCTCCTCCTTGCTATCCCCCAGATCTATATCTCCAGCTCAGAACTCTCTCCTGAGATCCCCAACCAAACATGAGCTAGACACCTCCAAGTGGAAGTCCCCATGGCACCTCAGACATAACTCTCACAAACTCTACTTCCCTGGCGCACCCATCTCAGTGATGGCACTCACTAGTTGGAGCCAGAAAACAAACTGCGCCTTCCTTGATCTTTTTTTTTTTTTTTTTTTTTTTTTTTGTGAGATGGAGTCTCGCTCTGTCACTCAGGCTGGAGTGCAGTGGGATGATCTCGGCTCACTGCAACCTCCGCCTCTCGGGTTCAAGCTATTCTCCTGCCTCAGCCTCCCAAGTAGCTGGGATTACAGGAGCACACTACCATAGCCGGCTAATTTTTGTATTTTTAGTAGAGACGGGTTTTCGCCAGGTTGGCCAGGCTGGTCTCGAACTCCTGACCTCAAGTGATCCACCTGCCTCACTTCCCAAAGTGCTGGGATCACAGGCATGAGCCACTGCGCCTGGCCCCTTGATCTTTCATTGAACCTGCCCCATGCTCAGACTTAGTTATCAAATCCTGGGGCATTTACCTCCTTAGTGTTTCCCATATCCATCTAGTTCTCTCCTTTCCCACTGTCCTTCTATAACTTCAAACTTATTAACTCTCATCTAGATTGCTGCAACAGTCTCTTAACTGAAATAGAATAAGATAGGATAGCATAGAAAGTATAACAGTGCAAAACATGAAGTAAGGAAAAGTGATGTTCAGTTTTAGTTATGACTACATATATATATACGTGAACTGTGCAACGTGAAAAGTATTTATCATTGTAGGTCCTCAGAACTGATCCTAACAGGGCTGGACAAGTGTCTAAGCTCCCTGTAAAGCCACATGTAGTCACTGAGCACTTGAAATTAGCTAGTCCGAATTGAGATGTGTTGCAAGCACAATATACACATTGGATTTCAGACTTAGTATGAAGAAAATAATATAAGATCTCATTAACAATTTTTATATTGCATGCTGACATAATATTTTGGATACAAAATTAATTTCACCTTTTTTAACTTTTAAAACTGTGGCCACTTGAAAATTTTCAATTACACATGTGGCTCATGCTGTATTTCTACTGGGCAGAGCTGTTCTAGAGTTCTAGGCCAGTATGTGCCACCCACAATGAGGGCTTAAGATCCACTCAAAAATAGATTGATCCTTTCCATGTCCCAAAATATGTATTGGGGTGAGCAAGTAAAACCTTTTCTTCAAATGCAGGGACTCTTCTTAACTTGGGGATTGGGTTAACAGAGTCCTCCCTGCTGGGAAGTACTTCCGCTCAATGGATAAAAAACAGCTTTTAAGAAAGTCTAATATGTTAAAATCAAACTTACAAAAAAGCTCTCTTAAGGGATTTCAGCATCCTGGCATGCTTCCACAAACCAAACTACTACCTTCTATTAAACGGAAATGCCCCTTTAGGGGCAAGGGGTTTGGATTCACTTCTTTTATTTCTCTCCACAGCACCTGGTGCATTGTTGTGTCTGGAAGTTGTTAACCACCTGGCTGACTGTGGATCCCATGGGTAAGGGGATGGTAGGGGTTGGTAAGGATTGGTAAGAGACTCAGTTTTCTCTCAGTTATCTTCCAAAACTCTGCATTGCTAAATACTTTAAATCTTCCTCACTGCCTGATTGAGGACATATACATGCACTCTTTTGATTTCTATGTGCTAAATCATCAAAATAAAACACAGAAACTACCTATCATATTTGATTTAGGTTTATTTCTTCCATAAGGGTTTAGCATTAGGCAAATGGGGCTTGGAGGGGTAGTGGGAGAACAAACCTAAAAGAATGGAAGAAACTAATTGATTGATTCCATGCTAAATACACCTGACTAGTATCAATTTGCAAGACATGGATGTTGCATTTGGATAGAGACCAGCAGGAAGATATCTAATAATAACCTTAGGCAGAATTCCAGTTGACCACAGTAAATGCCCAAGGAAGCTCATGTTTGTTTATTTTTGCCAATATTGCGCATTAAGAGTGTTTCACTTTTAAAATGTATGCTGTTCTGGGTGGCTAAGTAGATGGCAATATTAGCAAAGGAAGCCATTGATGTCTCTGGAAATCTGGTCATCTTTTTGAACACTAGCAGATGAGCATGCTACCTCCAAACTGACATAATGCACCTTCTGCAAGACAGCAGTCTCTTGGCACTGCTCCACTTTGAAGTAAAACCCGAAATGAACTCCTCCTGCTAATGTGGCATATTGAATCAACCCTTTTTTATTTCCAAGACCTTCTCAGTTGATCCATAGTATATCCATCTTCGTGGAAGTGACTATTGCAGTCTAGAATTACAATTCCTTCTGACAACACAATGCACCCCTAGAAGAACTTGTCCAAGGTCATTAAACAAATTCTCAAGCAGACAACTTTCAGGGTGGCTGGGCCTTGTTAGAAAGGGCTTCTGGGACAACTGCTGAGCCCAGAGGATCTTTCTAGGCATAATCTGAGGGCTGGAAAGATATGAGGACACAGTCCTTGCTCAGAGGAGTCCTTGTATCTCAGGAATTAGGTTTCCAAGAAGGGCTATTACATCATATCACCCAAGGCCACTCAGTTTCTCATCTTGACAGTCAAGCTGATGAGTCACCTTGCATCATGTTTAATCAGGAAAATAGTAAAGAACTGAAAACAAGTCAAGAATCAAGAGTAAACATTGTAACAATGTAAAGAGTTCTCAGAAGCATCTCAAATCAGAGCACCATGGTAAAATGGTAAGGGTGGTAAGATTACATTCCTAAAATATAGGCTCTATCATAAAACCTAGGTAATGTTTTTGTTATCTCTTTTCTAATTTCTTTATCAGAGTTGTTGCATTCTATTTAATCGTCTCCTTTCTTATATTTTCCTCTAATGAAGAATAAGGCAGGTAGAGAAACTACAAGTTTTCCTGGCAGAAAAACTTCCCCTTGAAATATAATTCAATCATATCTGCAATATTGTTATCAATTTGTTACTTACAGGGATCTAAAATATAGACTGCTTTAAAGTCTATTTATTCACTCACGTATGCCCGCTCCCCACTTCATTTCAGCAACTGGGAGAAGGAGCCTGCCCTCTGAAGGAGAATCCAAGTGTGGAGCTTCAATCCTAAACAGGCCCCCTGCAAATATTTCATACACTTTCCATAGTTAGTTAAGCAACTCAGTAGCCACACTCTGTTGATGGCTGTGGTGTCAGTGACCCACATACAATTTGGAGCTATATGCCTGGGTGCTGGGAGAAATGCAGAATTTATACAATTTGAAAAATGAAGACACTAGCAAAGGTACAAGATCAACAGAAACTACTAAAAACCAAAGAAAGAAATGTTAATTTCATGTTTTCACTTGCTGCTCACTCTCTTCATCAACAAACTTTTTTATTAAGTAGTTAGCATGTGCCTTGGTTATTAAAGTAAGATCATTAGCAAAGGAAAGTTAGGCTATGAAGTATAAATCTAAATTTAGAATATAACCCTACAGTGATCAAAGTTAGCTAATAAGAGAAAAGTCACTTTGAAAATTTTAGTAGTGTTTTATAAATTGTTTGCAAGCCCCTGTTTAAACAGAGTCAAATTTCAGTAGCCCATGACAATGATGAACAACGTGGAAAATTTTGTGTCATAAGTAAATTGAAGCAGGTGCTTCAACAGTTCAACTTATGTACATCTGTATCATACCTATGCATGTGTATGATACACACACACACACACACACACAAAACCAGAACTGCCAAAAAGATGGGAAGGGAATGTATCTCACTTATGAGTATGTTATGGAAGAAAGATCTTCCACTTTTCCAGTGTAGAGCTCTGGGTTCAAATCCCAGCTCTGCTCCCTTCAAAGCAGTGTGACCCTTGGGCAAGTCACTTACCCTCTCTGAACCTCAGTTTCCTTATTTCTACAATGGGTGGGAGGTGAGGGTATAGAGCACATTGCCAGCTTTGCGTGGTTCTTGTGAGTTACCACCTGGAATAAGCTGTCACAAGTGAAAGTGGAAAGTAACTTGGCCAGGCACAGTGGCTCACACCTGTAATCCCAATACTTTGGAGGCCAAGGTGGGCGGATCACCTGAGGGCAGGAGTTTGAGACCAGCCTGGCCAGCATGGCAAAACCCCATCTCTACCAAAAATATAAAAAAAATTTGCCAGGCGTGGTGGTGCCCACCTGTAATCCCAGCTACTCAGGAGGCTGAGGCAGGAGAATCTCTTGAACCTGGGAGGTGGAGGTTGTGGTGAGCCAAGATCAGGCCACTGCACTCTAGCCTGGAGGACATAGTGAGACTCCATCTTAAAAAAACAAGAAAGTAACTTGAACTTTCTTCTTTCCCTTAATTTTCTCTGCCCATCTCCCTCAGGCAGAAGTAACCAAGAAGCAGAATAGCTAAGAGGTAAAAATGGAAGGAAAAATAGTAGGCAAAAGAGACTGAAATGATTCACAAACTGGAGCTGGATGCCGCCTTTCTTTCCTCTGCCCTTTACCTCTGTCAGGAAGGTATCTGATGCAAATTTGAAGATTGTGGTTACTTTAAAAAATATATTTTTGGGTAAGCATGGGCACAAATATATATATGTGTGTATATATATGTATATGTGTGTGTATATATACATATATGTATATGTGTGTGTATATATACATATATGTATATGTGTGTATATATACATATATGTATATATGTGTGTATATATACATATATGTATATATGTGTGTATATATACATATATGTATATATGTGTGTATATATACATATATGTATATATGTGTGTATATATACATATATGTATATATGTGTGTATATATACATATATGTATATATGTGTGTATATATACATATATACATATATATACACATATATATATTGGTCCAGTGCTGTGGCACAAGCCTGTAATCCCAGCTACTTGGGAGGCTGAGGCAGGAGGATCACTTGAGTCCAGGAGTTCAAGTTTGAGGCCAGCCTGGAAAACAGAGTGAGTCTCTCTCTCTGTTTATGTGTATATATGTATATGTGCATATGATGATCTTGTAATATGCTTTTAGTGGTCATTTTCTTTATGCTAAACCATGAGTTGTTTAGTGACTTAAAGGAATCCCTTAGTAACAAACTTATTGGGATGGTTTGTATCTCATGAGAACATAGACACTACATTGTGTATGTCATTCAGTAAGTGGCTAAAGTGCTAGGGCACAGTTACTATTAAACTTCCCTAAGAGAAAACATTTTTAAAAATAGAAGCATAGGGAAAAAAAGCCCACAGTACTCTAATATAACTTCCTCTGTATTTGTGCTTTTTAGGAAGTTGTTCTAAGCCTCCTTTGAACCCTTATTAACTCTTATTAAGAAATAACAGTTTTATGATGGGTTGGCCTTCTCATCTGTGAGCCCTAATTTTGCAGGTTCACAGAAAATGCTACATCACAAAATCCTTTTTTAAAAAACTCTTCCCAGGGTCAAACTCCACAGCCAATCAAAATATTCCACCTTTTAACTTGAGGGAAATCGCTAAACGAAAGGATAGCTTTAACTAGCGTGTCTTTTGTATTGGGGGACTCAAAGAGAGGTCTCCCCAAGTTCCACAAGACTTCGGACCACAGAAAACCCACCACCCATGCGTGTTTTTGATTCCTTGAGGACACATGCTGAGGTGGTTGGGAACGAAGTTTCACATCTACCTAAAAGATCTTGACCAGGGATAGAGAGACGACCAAATTTGGGAGTGCAGTTACGGAGGCGGAAGGACGCTCTCAGTACCCCGTTTCCACACTTTCATTCTTAAAGGCATGCAGCCCCTTTCTAAATAAATGTAGCGTCCCCAGGTTTCCACTGCCTGAAGAGAAACCCTCACAGCACACTCTGGAAATGTTTTACAATTCGTTTTAAATGCGTATTATTTCTAACTAAATCATTGAGGGACTCCTATATATTTATTTATTTATTTTGAACATTTTCAAACGGATGGGGAAGTTTTGCTTCCATGTTTCCATTTTTCCCCCCAAATTGGCATTAGGCACCAAAATCAGTTGAGGAACGAATCATTCCTTAGCTAGAATTTAAAACTTAACAAGGGACTCGTCCCGAGCTTGGTAAAGAGAATACCATCTTAAAATTGCACTGTAGGATTTTTTTACCTTCAGACAAGAACACACCTAAAAGGAAAAAGGCCCTCCCCTCCTCCCGAAGCACAAAAACACAGCATATCCCAAGCAGCCCGTTTCCTACCCAGCCAATACAATAACGCTTTGTAAACTGAGAGCAGCGCCCGGTATATAGAAGCTAAGTATAAACAGCTGAGAAGGATTAGGCGGTAGCGCTCTTCTCATTTACATGAAAATCCTTTAAGCATCGTTTTCCTCGCTGGCTGCGGGCGCATAAGGAACTCTTTTATGCCATAGCCACGCATACATTTCCATCCTTTGTCTTTACTTACCAGTCGAGGCTGTGGGCATGTGTGCTCTATTTCCTCCATGGTTTCTGAGGGAGGCTCATTGGAAAGGGATTTTGGGATACCTGTTTCTGACTCAGCATCAGTGGTAACTACTGGCATGGCCAGTGAATGCTCCCTCTAGCTCTACACCCTCAGAGTCTCCTCCCAGGCAGAGAATGTTTTCTTTGTCACGTATTTTTCTCCCCCCTACCCTCCACCCATCCCCCGCTTCTTCTCCCCTTCTTTCTGTCTTCCCTGGGGGAAGTAAAGAGGTTACCCCCCGCCTCTTTCTCTCTCTCTCTCTCCCAGAAGCCAAGAGGCAAGGCCTCAGTTTATCACTATAACAACCAGACGACACTGAAGCGGCTGGTGCGGGATACAGTATCTCATTTGCATAGAGCGCGCTGGTTGGCTACTGTCATCATAGTACCACTCCGCCGGGAAGCGGCCGGGCCCCATTGGCTAGCCCTCCGTACCCACGGGCCCGAACTTGCTGCTTTTGTTTCTTCTGTTTAATTCAGTTGCAAAGGTCTCCGTCCTCTCTGGGCACGGGACCCGGGCTGCGCCACCCAGATAACATAAAACCGCTTCCTGAGGGGCCTAGGACGCCTTGAGAAATAACATAGCAGACCTCCACTAATAAAGGACCATGTCCCTGGGATGAGCTAGTGCATGATGTGCCGTAGTCAGGATATTTGCCAAATAGGAGTCACCCTGAAGACAAAGCCACTTTTGAGCCCAAATTCACTGTGCTAATTGCCAATGGAGGGCCCCTCCGGGCATTCACTATGGGCACCTGAGTGTTCACCCCCTGGACTTCATGCAACGTGAACCCTGGCAGATCCCCTTGTGGCCTGGTGTAGCCCTGGAGCCCTCCCCTGGGGCTGCCCTAGGGGGAACTTTGAAGGAGGTAGATTGTCTTTAACAGCCTGCCTCCTACTCCTGGCTGCCCTTCGCAGTTGCTTCCTCTGTCAGCCACTCTTCCCCGTCCCCAGCTATTCAAAGTTTCCTCAAGAAGTCTTGCTGTTGTGTGCCTTTCAATACACTGTTCCATGCACTGCTCTATTTTCTCTTGGCTCCACTTTACCAGTCGTGGGTCCCATTTCCTAAGTACCCTGCCCTCAGCCAAATGCTCATGGCAATCAGAGATGGAATGTTAACGATCAGGTGCTTTAATGTCTACATTATCTAGGGACATTCACACTTTAAGAGGAGCATTCTGAAGACACACATCCAAAGAACTTACCAAGGTATTCATTGTGAATTGTCACTTTTAATATTAATAAAAAATCATGATGATCGCTGGCATTTATTAAGCACAAGCACGGTGCTAAGTACTTTACCTAGTTCTTGTTTAATCTTTGTAAGAACCCAAAGAGGTAGATCCTATTGTTATCCTCATTTTACAGGTATTCACATTCACAGAATTCTAAAATAATACAGCTGGGATTTGAAGGATTTTTTTTTTTTTTTTTTTTTTTGCGAAGGGCGGGGTGGTGGGGGCGGGCGCGTAGGGACCAGGGATGCAGCAGGTGTAGTAAGAAAAGGATCTAGGCAGGAGTCCTCTTAGGACAAGTCCCTGGGCTTCTACATCTTTCATTTTTATCTATAGCAGTGGTTTTCATTCAAGTGTGGTCTGGGACCAGCAGCACCAACATCAGCATCACCAGGGAACTTGTTAGAAACGCGAATTATTGGCCCCCTGCCAGACCCCGGACCTGATTCAGTAAGTCTGGGGTGGGGTCAAAATTTGCTTTTCTAGAGAGTTTCTGGGTGTTGTTAATGCTGCAGGTCTGGAAACTATACTTTGAGAATCAGTAGCCCAAAGGATGGAATAAAAATACCGGGCTTGCCTCCATCACAGAAAGGAGATCAAATGAGATATCATGTCATTGCACTTTTTGAATTAGAACGTGCTATGCTAATATAAGGGGACATTATTTTTATTACCCCTCAATAAGCAAAGAGAGCTAGCCCTAAAAGAAGAAGAAAATGGATTCTGTAGCAGAGAATTACAGTTTGACAGTTTTAGATGCTGGCCCTTTAAGTCAGAATAACATCACTTAAGAGTATTATGACCTATACAGGACAGAACTCCAGTGATGTGAGAATTCCAGTGATGCTTGGGTCATCTAAAAGGGGCCAGTTGCTTCCTACCCTATTTGCCCTCCTGGAAGCACAAAACACTTCCAGCAGCAGATTTAGCCCTACCAGCTCATCATCTGGAAGAGCCAAGCCCTGTGTTACATTTAGGAGCCCTTTTCCTACATGTACTGGGTGACGTGCAAATGACATGGTTATTCTAATCTCAATGTATGTATTTTTGCCTTAGAACAGTGGTTCTCAAAGTGTAATTCTCCAAGAAGTAGCAGCAGCAGCCCTGGTCACTTGTCAGAAATTCTGGATCCCCACCCCAGACCTACTGAATCAGAAATTCTGGCTTCCCACTCCAGACCTACTGAATCAAAACCTCCTGATTTGGGAGGCATTCTGACCCACGCTAAAGTTTACAAACCACTGCCTTAGAGTCACTGTTCATATTGGAAAGCACCTAAACCCCACTGTATTCTTGGCCACTGAGCCACCCCTTGGTTCCTAATTGGTTACCTAATTCTCTCTCCAGAATGAGAGGTTCACCTGTTCACCTGCTCATTTCAAAGAGTTCTGATGTCTAGCTGGGTCCTTGTGAACTCTTGTCCAAGAGCCTAGACCATTCCTTTAGAATCCCAATATTTTCTGTCTCCCTTCCTCACCTTCTCCTCCTAATCCTCCCCTGTCTCATTGAACCAAGATACTGCCTCTGCCTAGGATATCTTCATTGTGTTACCCATATCAAATCCTTAGCTTTCAGTACTACTTCGTGCTAAGTCCAAGTCACACCTGACACTTACTCTTCCCAAGTCCTTGAACTTTGAAATTTAGATTTCTGTCTAACTGCCCTGAGGGTCAGCTCTATAACTAATTCCATTCCCACTAATCCTGCTCCAGCCTAGTCCTGGCTTCTTCCTGCTCCTCTCCCCACAGTCCTGTGATTGAATCTCAGCATGTCTTGCAGTCTTAATGGCAGAAATAGACTGTTTCAGGCACCACTCTGAGAGGAGTCCTTATCAGATCCACCCACTTCGGAGACCAGTCCTGGCAGCTGCTGCAACCTGACTCAGAAACTTCTTGATAATACTTGAATGAGTTATTTTAACGTGGGGGCATTGTAATGCTATCAAGACAATTAGCTAAGAATGATCAGTTAATTCCACACTACAGAGCTAAATATTCCATAAGGGTTATGAAGGGGATGACTATGAAGGGATACCAGGAGAGAGTTGATTGGGGTAATGGAATTATTATGTAGCTTTTTTTTTTTGAGACAGGATCTTACTCTGTTGCCAGGCTGGAATGCAGTGGTGCAATCTCAGCTCACTGCAACCTCTGTCTCCCAGGCTCAAGCGATCCTCCCACCTGAGCCTCCCAAGTATCTGCGACCACAGGTGTATGCCACCACTCCTGTCTAATCTTTCTATATTTTTGGTAGAGACAGGGTTTCACTGTGTTGCCCAGGCTGGTCTGGAACTTCTGGCCTCAAGTGATTCACCTGCCTCGGCCTCCCAAAGTGCTAGGATTATAGGCGTGAGCCACTGTGGCCGGCCAAGAATCGTTATGTATCTTGATTATGGTAATGATTTCGCAAAATCTATGCATGTGTTAACTTCATTAGAAATTCCATAGAGGATATTTGTCAGTATATGCTAACAGCCTTTAGAATATTTATACCCTTTGACCTAGGGATTCCACTTGGTAATTTATCCCAAAAGAAATAGAGAAGCACACAAATAATTATGTACAAAGATGCTTAATGCAGAATTATTTATAAAAGGCAAAAAAGATACAACTTACAGCAATAGTAGGAATGGTTAAAATAAAAATAAGTCCATATAATATAGCATTGTACACTCACTAAGAGTCATGTTTTTGAAGAAATTCTAATGTTATGGGCACATGTTAGCATTATAGTGTTAGAAAAGCAGGCTGCAAAATGTGATTCCAAAAACATGAGCCCAGTTATGTGATATGTACATGCACAGAAAAAAGCATTGGAAGGAAATATATCAAGATGCTAAAAGTGAAATCTTTAACCTGTGGGGTTATGGAAGATTTTTGTTTTACTTTAAAAAAAATTTTTCTGCCTGTAACAAATATTCAAGGTTGGGCGCGGTGGCTCACGCCTGTAATCCCAGCACTTTGGGAGGCTGAGGTGGGTGGATCACGAGGTCAATAGATCAAGACCATCCTGGCCAAATGGTGAAACCCCGTCTCTATTAAAAATATAAAAATTAGCTGGGCGTGGTGGCAGGCACCAGTAGTCCCAGCTACTCGGGAGGCTGAGGCAGGAGAATCACTTGAACCTGGGAGGCAGAGGTTGCAGTGAGCCAAGATCACGCCATTGCACTCCAGCCTGGGCAACAGAGTGAGACGCCGTCTCAAAAAAAAAAAAAATATATATATATATATTCAAAAATGAACATATATTATTCTTTTTTTTTTTGAGACAGGGTCTCACTCTGTTGCCCAGACTGGAGTGCAGTCACGTGATCACAGCAGCCTCGACCTCCCAGGCTCAGGTGATCCTCCCACCTCAGCCTTCTGGGTAGCTGGGACTACAGGACACGCAACCATGCCTGGCTAACTTTTTGTAGAGACGGTGTTTCGCCATGTTGCGCAGGCTGGTCTTGAACTCCTGAGCTCAAGAGATCTGCCTGCCTCAGCCTCCCAAAGTGCTGAGATTACAGGCATGAGGCACCGTACCAACCCTATATTAGTCTTATAATTAGAAAAAAAAACAATGAACTTTACTGTCCTCCCCAAAGGCATCAAGAGCTGGGTATTAGGGTTGGGGTGAGACAGGCATGGTTAGCTCATGAGCAAATAGAAAGATGCACAGACCTCAGTGAGAGGAAACAAGAAAGCTGAAACTGAGGAACAAAGCTGGAGCAAAGTCCTAAAGTCCTATCTCCAGTTAGCAGAGGTAGAGGAAACATGTTGGAGGCAGGCTGTTCAGAAAAGTCCCAGAGAATGTTTAGGGACAGGGCTTCTGAGTCCCGTGACCTCTACAAGAAGAGCATGCCTTCTGTGAGAACTTGTCAGATCAGTGCTGTCCCTAACAAGGACTATCATGATTGTTTCTACTGTTTATTGAGTACCTCTTATGTCTTTAGCACTATGGTATTGGGTTAGTGCAAAAGTAATTGCAGTTTTTACCATTAAAAGTAATGACAGGCCATGCGTGGTGGCTCACGCCTGTAATCCCAATATTTTGGGAGGCCGAGGCGGGCGGATCACCTGAGGTCAAGAGTTCAAGACCAGCCTGGCCAACATAGGGAAACCCTATCTCTACTAAAAATACAAAAATTAGCCAAGCGTGTTGGTGGGTGCCTGTAATCCCAGCTACTAGGGAGGCTGAGGCAGGAGAATCGCTTGAACCTAGGAGGCGGAGGCTGCAGTGAGCAGAGACCACACCATTGCACTCCAGCCTGGGCGACAAGAGCGAAACTCCATCTCAAAAAAAAAAAAAAAAATGTAATGACAAAAACCGCAATTATTTTTACACCAACCTAATGCTTATTGTAGCCTACCTGTAGCCCCGACAACACCCAATCAGATAGGTATAGTTGCCCCACTTTGCAGATGAGGAAGCCAAGCCATAGAGACCTTAACTTCAGCTTGGAACACACCTACAAATGACATCTACCTTCCCACAAGCAGTCCTCACATTAACATCATCAAATTGTTGAAAACATTATTTTCAGCCAGGCACGGTGGCTCATGCCTGTAATCCCAGCACTTTGGGAGGCTGAGGCGGGCAGATCACTTGAGGTCAGGAGTTCAAGACCAGCCTGGCCAACATGATGAAACCCAGTCTCTATTAAAAACACAGAAAATTAGTTGGGCGTGGTGGCGCATGCCTGTAATCCCAGCTACTCAGGAGGCTGAGGCAGGAGAATGGCTTGAACCCAGGAGGACGAGGAGGTGTCAGTGAGCTGACATTGCACCACTGCACTCCATCCTGAATGACAGAGGAGACTCCATCTTAAAACAAAACAATATAAAACATTATTTTCAAAGATCTGCAAAGAACTACTAGGTTGGTGCAAAAGTAAATGCAGTTTTTGCCATTGAAAATAATGACAAAACCGCAGTTACTTTTGCACCAACCTAATAAAATAATCTCTTTGGAGCAGACGCTGTCTGAACCCTGCCGAAATCCCCTCAGGATTTACCGTAATGACTATGATGTTACCATAGTCAACACCTGACCCACTGTCAACTGCCAGCACCTGCATCTCTCTGCCTGAGGGCTTTATCTGGCCATTGGAAAGCCCTGCCCTCCCAACACCAGCACTAAGTCAGAACTAAAGGGCCAGAAAATCAACAGCCTATATCCCTAAGAGGTCTCAACCAATGATTGATAGAAGTCAGTGTATAAATACCCTAGTTTCCTCAGCCCTCAAGTGAAATAACTCTGAACTGCATGTTCTACCCTAACTCCCAGAGCCCCCAGTGGGATTAAGTCCCACTTGCCACAGGGCACCCTTTATCAGTTGCCTTCCTTTCCTTGTTTCACTTACACATGCTCCTGTGAGTATTTCCTGGGATCGGATCATCTCCCAAATAAACTACTTGAACTTGACTCTTTCTTTCAGAGCCGGCTTCTGGGGCATCTCAGAAGGTCTCAAGATACCATTAACAGGCCCACCATAAAATTCTTTTTTTTTTTTTTTCTTTTTTTTTGAGACAGAGCCTCACTCTGTCACCCAGGCTGGAGTGTAGCGGTGTGATCATCCTGGCTCACTGCAACTTCTGCCTCCTGGTTTCAAGCGATTCTCCTGCCTCAGCCTCCCGAGTAGCTGGGATTGCAGGCACACAACCGTGCCCAGCCAATTTTTTTGTATTTGTAGTAGAGACGGGTTTTCACCATGTTGGCCAGGCTGGTCTCAAACTCTTGACCTCAAATGATCTGCCCACCTCAGCCTCCCAAAGTGCTGGGATTATAGGCATGAGCCACCATGCCCAGGCCTGACTCTACTATTTCTTCCGTGTTCCACGTTTTTTTTTTTTTTTTTTTTTTTTTTTTGGAGATGGAGTCTCACGGTGTTGCCCAGGCTGGAGTGCAGTGCAGTGTGGTGCAATCTCGGCTCACTGCAACCTCTGCTTCCCAGGTTCAAGCAATTCTCCTGCCTCAGCCTCCCGAGTAGCTGGGATTACAGGCATGCGCCACCACGCCCAGCTAATTTTTTTGTATTGTTAGGAGAGACGGGGTTTCCCCATATTCGCCAGGCTGGTCTCGAACTCCTGACCTTGTGATCTGCCTGCCTCGGCCTCCCAAAGTGCTGGGATTACAGGCGTGAGCCACCGCACCCGGTCCACATTTCCTTTTTTATTCATTTTCTTCTCACTGCCCCAGATTCACCAAACAAGAAATTTATGGCCGGGTGGCGTGACTCACACCTGTAATTCTAGCACTTTGGGAGGCCAAGGCAGGTGGATAGCTGGAGCCCAGGAGTTCGAGACCAGACTGGGTAACATGGCAAAACCTGGTCTCTACTAAGATTACAAAAACATGAGCCAGGAATGGTAGCATGTACCTGTAGTCCCAGCTGCTCTGGGGGCTGAGGCAGGATTGCTTTAACCTGGTAGGCAGAGGTTGCAGTGAGCCGAGACTGTGCCAGTGCACTCCAACCTGGACGACAGAGTAAGACCCTGTCTCAAAAAAAAAAAAAAAAAAAAAAAAGAAATGTATCATGAAGAAGGAAGGGAGGAAGGGAGATGGAAAACACGGGGTAAAAATGACAGAAGAATTTCAGATTTCCCAGAAAGCATTATTACCTCCTATGGAATTTTGCTACTTTTATGTCTCTGTTTTGAGCCACTTCCCCAGTTGTCCACATGTGGCTTAAGGTCTGGGCCTAATAGTACAGAAAAAGACTCTACCATACTAAGTAATGAAATCCATACATAAATCCTTTCCACCCATTCCAGGAAAATTATAGTAGTAAAAATATTTTTCAGTAGAAAGCGTTTCACCCCTCCCTTGGTGCTTTTACACATTGACTTATAATAACACTATGAGACTGACATGTTTTTATACTGAAAAATTTCAAATGAATGAACAAATTCAGAGCAGTTAAGTGATTTGACCATGGTCACATAGTAAGTGGTAGAAGTATCACTTGAATCCAGGTGTCTTGAATCAAAGTTCAACACTCTTTTCCACCAAACTACGCTGCCTCATTGTGTGATACACAGTAGTTAGATTTGCTTTATTAACAAGCCTGCTGAGCTAACTCATGCAGATCTCATCATCTAATATAACCCGTTAACCCCTTTTCTATTGAATTCATGTACATGAAGCACTCTTTACTTTTATTCATTCAGTTCATTTCAGATTTGTGCAGCCGTGGATTTGGACTCATTTTAGATGCTTCAATTTACTAATGACAAGAAAAATAAATGCAGTTGCGGCCGAGTGCAGTGGCTCATGCCTGTAATTCCAACAATTTGGGAGGCCGAGGTTGGCGGATCACCTGAGGTCAGGAGTTCAAAACCAGCCTGGTCAACATGGTGAAACCCCGTCCTTACTAAAAATACAAAAATTAGCCAGGCGTGGTGGCGGACATCCGTAATCCCAGCTACTCAGGAGGCTGAGGCAGGAGAATCGCTTGAACTTGGGAGGCAGAGGGTTGCAGTGAGCCAAGATTGTGCTATTGCACTCCAGGCTGGGTGACAGAGTGAGACCCTGTGTCAAAAACAAAACAAAACACAGTTGCATTTCCAGGCTCACCAGTAGGTCAAGAGCACGGCTGATACAGGTCTATGACCTATAAAGGCCATTAGGGGGAGGCCAAGGCAGGTGGATCACCTGAGGCCAGGAGTTCCAGACAAGCCTGGCCAACACGGCAAAACCCCGTCTCTACTAAAAATACAAAAAAAAGTTAGCCGGACATGGTGGCAGGCACCTGTAATCCCAGCTACTCGGGGTGCTGAGGCAGGAGAATTGCTTGAACCCGGGAGGCGGAGGCTGCAGTGAGCCAAGATTGCGTCATTGCACTCCAGCCTGGGCAACAAGAGCAAAACTCCATCTCAAAAATAAAAACAAAAAAAGCCCATTAGGGGAAAAAAATAATGGTGAGAGATGAAAATAGTCAGGGCTTCAAAATCTATTTTTGCGGGGGGTCGGGGGGGCGGTAATCAAGAAGATAGAATGAAAGTGCTTTGTTTTATTGTTAAAATTCATTTTCTTCTTTTTCTAACTTCTATAATAACCAAAAAAGAATTGACCTTCACTCATCAATGTGACCAAAATTTGAATGTAAGTGCAGTTTTAAGGAGCTAGGGAGAAACTGCACAGACCCAACATGACAAACCTATTGCATACATGAAAATACAGCTAACAAAATGTCATTTTACATCTTACATTTAAAAGAAATATATATTTGCAATTGGTTGGGGAGATGAACATTAAGGAGCTCCAATATTCTTTTTTTTCTTTTTCCTTTTTTTTTTTTTTTTTTTTTTAAGACAGTCTTGCTCTGTCTCCCAGGCTGGAGTGCAGTGGCACAATCTTGGCTCACTGCAACCTCTGCCTTCTGGTTCAAGCAGTTCTTCTGCCTCAGCCTCCCGAGTAGCTGGGATTACAGGCATGCGCCACCACACCCGGCTAATTTTTGTATTTTTAGTAGAGACGGGTCTCAAACTCCTGACCTCAAGTGATCCCCCAACCTCGGCCTCCCAAAACGCTGGGATTACAGGCATGAGCCACTATGCCAGGCCCAGCTCCAATATTCTTAGCACTCAAGGACACCAGTCATTGCACCTGTGTTTAAGAAGGTCTTAAAAGAGATATTTTTAAAATCAAACCAAGATGTATTACTTAAATGCTGATAAAATCAGTTGTATACATGATATATTTTGTTTTGCTCTAGCAAAACAAATATGATGGCAGGGTTTTTTGCATAAATTAAAGTTGCCCTTAGCTGGAATAAATCATTCTTATTGACATTAGCAGCTGTGTAGTCAGTAAAGAATGATTGTTGCTATTACTTGGTGGTATTTATAAACGCTTTTATTTTCTAAGTGCTTTACAATCACTTATTGTCTAATTAATATCTAATCATCTGTTTACAAGTAATAATCACACATGTAGTGCAGTTTAATCAAAACTCCAAATACAGCCGCCATCATACTCAAGAGTGCCATGTAAATTTTGGTCCCTTCTTTATGGGGTTTGAGTCCAGACATGTGACAGAAGCAGATAACACATCAGGAAAAAAATGGATAAATATTCCTCACTTATATTTGAGCATAATTTGGATTCACAACTTTTGCATGCCAAATATATTATCTGAATGTCAGTGGATGAGTAAGACCATAGGTAATTTTCAACACTTAAGGGCTCAATTGCACACATATATAAAATTGTAATTTAACCCACAAAATTGGTTGATAGTTTATGATAAATGTACAAGGCCAGGCACTGACTTAACATTGAAACTCTTAGTCACAATCACTGTTTCAGTCATTTTAATGAAAAAGAGCAAATGTAGCAAAGGTGGCTCAGAGACCTTCAAGGTTAATAATCTAACCAGGTTCAAGTCTACGCCAAGCTACGCCCAGTATGAACACCTGCCAGTCTTAATTAGCTAACATAAGTGGATGTACTGCTGTCTGCCTTCAGTCTCCCCAAGTGTTATTCTATAAGCAATTATAGGAACCAGGAAAGGATTTTTTTAAGCAGGTGAATGATGTGCATATTAATCCAGTTTTTTTCCTTCTAGGATGAATTTTCTTAAAGTAGAATTGCTGAGTCAGAGTATTTATGTTTTTAAAGCTTTTGATACATGTTTTTTTGACACTGTTATCAAATTATCCTCCAGCATGGGTGACCATATGTACACTTCTTTGTATACCCCTAAAGAGTGGTCTTTCTTGATTATTGGTGTACCATAACCAGATTTCCTCCTTGCTGTCCTACCAGGCAGTTTCCCAGTACTACAGCGAGTACTGCAGGGTCCTGAGGATTGTGCCGGGGGACCTTCTGCATATGATACAAATGAGCTTGATTGACAAGTGAGTCATCAGGACCATCTGATGCCAGGAGGGATACATTCATTCGCAAGTAAACTATTATTACAATCATCAGACTTTATACTAATAGATTTTGAATGACATGGTCTCCAAAGTGATTCTTTGTCTTGCAAAATCTGCACTCAGTCTCTGAATGCTCAAAGAGAGACTTGGTTTAATCTTCTGTGCTTCTGTGTGTTTTCTACGACTGCTGTAACAACGTACCAGAAATGTGGTGGCTTAAAACAACACAAAGATATTATCTTAAAGTTCTGGACCAGGGTCAGAAGTCTGAAATGGGTCTCAGTGGGCTAAAATCAATGTACCTACAGGACCGCATTTCTTCTGGAGGCTCTAGGGGAAATTGTTTCATTGCCTTTTTTTTTTTTTTTTTAGCTTCTAGAAGCTGCATGCATTCCTTGACTCCTGGCCTGCTTTCTTCTATCTTCAAAGACAGCAGTTGCATCACTCCAGCCTCTGCTTCACTGGTCACATATTCTCTAAGTCTCCTGCCTTCCTCTTTCACTTCAAAAGACTCTTGTAATTACATTGAGTTCCTTTGGATAATCCAGGATAATCTCTCCCATCTCAAGACCTTTAACTTAATCACATTTATCAAGTCTCTTTTGCCGTATAAGGTAACATATTCACAGGTTCTGGAAATTACAATGTAGACATCTTTGGGAGGCCCTTTTTCTTCCTATCACATCTTCCTTAGCATGAGCTGGGCCTGGTATCTCATCTCCAGATATTCTGGAAATATGGCTAACGGTCATTCAATTGCAGACAATTGCTAACATTGTCTACAATTTTAATACTTAGTAATTTATGACATCCTTCTCTGTATCAGAAACAGGCATTATGTCTAGTTTGCAGATAAGAACTGGGGCTTAGAGACATTAAATTATTTGCTCAAGGTCACAGAGCTGGTCAGTGGCAGAACTGAGTTTCACATTTAGGACTGTGGGACCTCAAAGCCCCTACTCAATGCATGATGCCTTGGTATCTCAACATTTTTTATGCTCTGCTCATTCTGCTCTATTTGGATAGCCTTCATGTTGAAAGCTTTTCATTTAGTTTGTTTGACATTTAATAATACAACCTAGCTAGATAAAAGCTTTTATTAAGGCCCTATAAATATCATATTTGACTCATTCAGTAAGTGCCGGTGCAGGATGTCATCACAAAACACACATTGAAGATAATGTCTCCACATCCTCTAATAAATCTTCCTAAAAGTGGCATTAGATGGGTTCTTCCTCTGCAATACAAACAGAAGTGGCCTCACCAGGTTTTCTTCTCTGTGGGCAATGTGTAAATCTGTGAATAACAGGTGGTGCTGGTGAGAAATGATCTTTCCAAAAGCCCACGAGTATACAAATATCCTATTCTTGACAAAAGAGTGTCTAACACTTTAGGGGTGTCTTAGTCTGTTTTATGCTGCTATAACAGACTACCACAGAGTGGGTAATTTATAATGAACAGAAATGTATTTGGCTCATAGTTCTGGAAGCCGGGAAGTCCAAGAGCATGGTGCCAGCATCTGGTGAGGGCCTTTGTGTTCCACCATGCCATGGCAGAAAGCAGAAGGGCAAGAGAAGGCAAGAGCAAGAAAGCAAGAAGGAGTTGAACTTGCTTTTATAACAAATCCACCCTTGTGGTAACTAAGCCTCTCCTGTGTTAATGACTTTAATCCACTCATGAGGTCAGAGCCCTCATGACCTAATCACCTATTATTAGACACTGTTGCATTGGGGATTAAGTTTCTAACACATAAACTTTGGGGGACACATTCAAACCATAGCAGGAAGTCTTAAGTTAATCTCTTAATAAAGACGCTTATCCTCTGCTTTACTCTGGAAGGTTCTCAACCTTGGTTGTGCATTAGAATCACCTTAGGAGCTTTCAAAAACACTGAGGGCTGATTCCTGCTCCCTAAAGATTCTGATCTAATTGTCCTGGGGTTTAGCATCAGGGCTTTTAAAAGTTTAGAACAAAAAAAAGTTCAGAACCACTGTGATGAAAGAGAGATGATGAGACACTTTATTCATACATGGATTTTGATCCCAAAACTATTTGGCTCTCAAATAGAAAAAAAGGATCTCTATTTTGTTTGTATCAACAGTGAGAAACCCTATTTGTGTATGTGTTCTAGGAAGCTGGCTATGTAAAAACTTTCAATATCTCCAAAAGCAATCATTTTAAACACCTAGTCTACTAAAATGCCAGATGAGAGGCCATGTCAAATGACACTAAGGAGGCCAGGTATGGTGTCTCACGCCTGTAATCCCAGCACTTTTGGAGGCCGAGGCGGGCAGATCACCTGAGGTCAGGAGCTTGAAACCAGCCTGGCCAACAGGGTGAAACCTTGTCTCTACTAAAAATACAAAAATTACCTGGATGTGGTGGCATGCACCTATAATCCCAGCTACTTGGGAGGCTGAGGCAGGAGAATCGCTTGAACCCAGGAGGTGGAGGTTGCAGTGAGCCAAGGTCTCACCATTGCACTCCAGCCTGGGCAACAGGAACAAAACTCCATCTCAAAAAAAAAAAAAAAAAAAAGGAAAAAAAAGACACTAAGCGTGCCTGAGAGTAGCTATATGCAGTCAATTGTCTTTCACAGAAGCCCACCCTTGCTTTGAGAAGTTATTCTCTTGAGTAAGCAAGTATGGTATAAGCACATCTTCAAAGAAAAATAATCCTTTATTTCTACAAAATGGTCTGGATAACCTCACTCCACCATTCAATTGCAGGAACTCAACAGGAGCAAAACCATTAGCAGTGAACCATGGCAGTCTCTAGCACATATGGTACTACCATTGCTCAAAACATTTTTGGAATAAGTCTTTGGTCATCATTTGAAAGTGTGAAGATAACAATACTCATATGAATATATAAGTTATATTATCCTTTTTTAAAAAAGATAGAAATCATCAAAAAGACTTAGGAGACTCCTGACAGCCAAAGATGAAAAGTTTAAGCATCAATAAGGATAAGAACTGCAACTGATGGAAACCTATCTAATGTTTTTCAGTGCATGAGTTCATAACACTATCAAAAGAAACCCCTAAGCCTCATTTGTCTGCATTGAAGGATGCTAGAGAAAAACACATTATTTTGAAAACTGGGAAATAATCAAGCCTTTATTTAACCTTTCCTATACAAACTGTCCCTCTAGGTCACCAAACAAGAGAAGTATCTTGTCTTAGAATGAGTAATGAAGAAGGTAAGATGGTAATGAATTATCTCCACTTTATAACCCCTAAGGAAAGATTGGGTTTAGGCACTTAGCATCAACTACTGCTAACATGACAGAAAGACAGGCAATACCAAGCATTATGTACTCCTAATAGAAGTACATGTACTACCTATGAAATAGTCTGCCAAGTAAATAGAACCTGGCTTTGATCACACCTCTTGATCTGAGGCCAATTTACAGGAAATACAGAAGGGATAAAGGAGTATGTTAACACCACAGGGATGCAATCAGCAAAATCTAGATTGTGGAAAACTCTATAGAACAAACCTTGTTTCTTCAACCAAAAAATTGCAAGAAGCCTATGGATTAAATGAGATCTAAAAGACATACCAATCAATTGCAATATGTACACTGTATTATTTGAATCCTAATTCAAAACACTGTAAAAATGACAATATTTATAAAACAATTAGAAATTTGAACAATTTCTGGATGCTATGAAGGAATTATTGTTAATTTATTTAGGTATAATAATGATACTGTAGCTGCTTGAGGTCACTCACACCTGTAATATCAGCACTTAAGGAGGCCAGGACCAGAGAATCTCTTGAGCCCAGGAGTTTGAGAACAGCCTGGGCAACATGGTGAGACTTCATCTCCACTAAAAATAAAAAAGCAAAACTAGCTGGGTGTGGTGGTGTGTGCCTGTGGTCCCAGCTACTTGGTAGGCTGAAATGGGAGGATTGTTTGAGCCCAAGAGGTTGAGACTTCAGTAAGCTGTGATTGCGCCACTGCACTCCAGCCTGGGCAACAGCGTGAGACTGTCTCAAAAACAAACAGACAAACAAACAGGTATTGTGTTTATGTTTTCAAAACTATTTTAGAAATATATACTGAAATATTTGCAGATGAAATATGTTGTTTGGATGTGGGGAGTGGATAGAGCTCTAGATCAGTGCTTCTCAAATGGGTACAATTTTGCCACAAGGTACATTTAGCAACGTCTGGAGACAGTTTTTGTTGTCACATCTTGGGGCTGGGGGTGCTGTAGACATCTAGTGGGTGAACGCCATAAATGCTGCTAAACATCCTACAGTGCACAGGACAATCATCCACTGTAAGATAATGGCTCTGCCCCGGCACCCTTATGACCTTGAATGGGTCCATAGAGGCAAAGGCTTGACGTGCAGCTCATCTGAGTGTTGGAGAACGCCTTGTGATCCTCCTGGAACAAGCTCTCCTGGAACAGGGAGGCCTGTGAGGAGTTGCTCCAGGGCTATTTGCCACTCACCTCCTTATCTCCCCTGAGCAACTGTCATGAAGCAGTTTCTAATAGTCTCTTTGTTTGGGTTGGGATATGGGGCTTCCTGCCCTGCCCCTCCCAGTACAAAGTTACAGAACAGAAAAACAGTTGCAATCTATAGTGGGCTCCTCAGCAATGGGAGTCGAGGTTATCTGGCCCCTTTTGTTGTAGTGTCCTTCTTTTTGGTATGTGGGACAAGCACAGTACGAAGCTGGCACCAGTGGCTACTGTTTCCTTTGCTATGTAAGTAATAAACTGTCTTAATCTAAAAGTGATTAGTTATACTTTTACCAGTCAAGTCATTCAGACCTTGCCTTGTCTTGTGTGTGCTTGACACCCACGACAAACAATTTTCTAGCCCAAAATGTCTATTATGCTGAGGTTGAGAAGCTCTAGATGAAGCAAGATTGGTCATGAGTTGGTTACTGTTGAAGTAGGTGGCAAGTACATGAACAGTACAAATGGTAATGTACTATTAATATCTTGTCTAATTTTGTGTATGCTTGAAGCTCTCCCTAATAAAAAAATTACTTTAAGAAGGATAAAAACTGGTCACCTTGCTTTTTTAGATGTATGACATTTTAAGTACATATACTGAGGCAATATGCACAAATGCACAAACTTTGCTGTCAGATTTCTAGCTCCACCAGTAAGTTACAAACTGTGTGTTCTTGAGCAAGTACTTGACCTCTTTAAGCCTCAGTTTCTTCCACAATAAAATAAAACTACTAATGCCCCCTGGGGGTTTTGTGGGGATTAAATATAAGTCAAGTGTTTGGCTGAATGCCTTAAATAAATACCTTTATTAGACCATCTTCCTTTGTTCTTTTTGCCTGCTACTTTTCAATACAGAAATGCAAAGAGCCCTTCTTGTTATCTGGACAAGTAATTTTGATCTAGTCAATTTCTTTCCAAATAATTCCCTGGAAAATGTAGATAGATGGCCCTGATCTGAAGGGTTTTATTCTAAGTGTTTAAAACAGCAAACTGGCCGGTCGCAGTGGCTCACGCCTGTAATCCCAGCACTTTGGGAGGCCGAGGCTGGGGGGATGACTTGAGGTCAGGAGTTCGAGACCAGCCTGGCCAACATGGTGACACCCCATCTGTACTAAAAATACAAAAACTAGCCACCGCGTGGTGGCGGGCACTTGTGATCCCAGCTATTCAGGAGGCTGAGACAGGAGAAGCACTTGAACCCAGGAGGTGGAGGTTGCAGTGAGCCAAGATCACTCCACTGCACTCCAGCCTGGGTGACAGAGCGAGATTCTGTCTCAAAAACAAAACAAAAGAAAAAACAACACAACACACAGCAAACCCTGGAGGGCTCCAGGGGATGGGGAATGAGAAGGAATGTATATGGTGAATTCAGTAGTTCTCAGCTACTGAATGGGGGTGATTTTGTCCCACAGGAGACATTTAACAATGTCTGGAGACATTTTTGGTTGTCATGACTTGGGGAAGGGGAGTACTACTGGTATCTAGTGGTTAGAGACCAGGGATGCTATTAAACATCCTATGTCCTATGCACAGGACAGCCCCTACAACAAAGAATTATCTGGCCCAAAATATCAGTCATACCAAGGTTGAGAAACCCTGGGCTAATGTAACCAAAATTTCTTGATGAACTTTTCCTGGGTAATTAACTTTGCCTTTCTTTGTTCTTCTTACCTAACGCATACAGGTTATTACAGACATGCTCAGGAGAAATTCAAAATGTGATTACTCTAGCTCTGTGGCCCTAATTTGTTATTCATTTCTTTATGAGAAAAAAAATCCAAGTAGTGTTCTGATTTTATTGCCTTCAAGTTTCACTTACCAAACTCAAAGCATGCACTGATTACCTTCTTAATTAATAGATTGTGAAAGCGGGGCATCACTTTATTAACTCGTGGAAAGGATGTACCATCTCCTGACAGCTCTGTAGTCTTTGTTTCCAACTATTATGCCAATGGGGGAGGATTGAGATGAAGGGGATTCAGACACTGCTCCACAAACAGATTATATTTCTCTTGTTAAAGTAGCCCATCTTTGGCCAGATGCAGTGGCTCACGCCTGTAATCCTAGCACTTTGGGAGGTCGAGGCAGACAGATCACTTGAGGTCAGGAGTTTGAGACCAGCCTGGCCAACATGGTGAAACCCCATCTCCGCTAAACATACAAAAATTACCTGGGCATGGTGGCACACGCCTGTGGTCCCAGCTACTCGGGAACCTGAGGCAGGACAATTGCTTGAACCTGGGAGGCAGAGATTGCAGAGAGCCGAGATCACATGACTGCACTCCAGCCTGGGCGACAGAGCAAGACTCTGTCTCAAAAAAATAAATTAAAATTAAAAATTACTGTTGAATTAGGTGAGGGCAAGACAACTATAAAAGCTAGGGGACAACACTGCAAAACACCTAGGATTCCATATTCAAAGTGTTTTGAAGATATCTTAAGTTTTCACTCAATTTAGAATAAACTAAAAACGGAAATAATAGGCAATGCATATGTGTTTGCCTGATGAAAAAATACAACACAGAGCTCTAATCAGTGGCCCAATCAAAGGTTTGGCAAATTAATAATATATTTATTTTAAATTTAAATAAAATGTTTAATATATGCATTTATCATTTTTAAGTGAGTCCCCATTATACCCATTTTATTTTTCTTTTCTTTTCTTTTTTGAGACAGTCTCACTCTGTCACTCAGGCTGGAGTGCAGTGGCGTGATCTCGGTTCACTGTAACCTCTGCCTCCTGGGTTCAGTTGTTTCTCTTGCCTCAGCCTCCTGAGTAGCTGGGATTACAGGCGCATGCCACCACGCCCGGCTAATTTTTGTATCTTTAGTAGAGACAGGGTTTCACCATGTTGTCCAGGCTGGTCTCGAACTCGTTACTGCAGGTGATCCGCCTGCCTCAGCCTCCCAAACTGCTGGGATTACAGGCGTGAGCCACCGCGCCTGGCCCCATTTTATTTTTCAATTAACTGACCAACTGGTCCCCACTGTAGAGGGTAAGAAGACTTCTACTGTACTTCCTGGTGACTATAACTCTCTCCTACCTTGTATAATGGAGAAAGCCCTACAAAGCTTTTTTATTAATTCTCCATTTTTTTGTTTTGAATTCTTTGTGTGAGACTTAAGAAAGTCCTTCATTTGCCACCCTAAGGTAAGATGTAATAACCACATGGAAAAAAATTTATGAGGCAGGTAGGTGCACAAGTCTTACCTATCTCTCTTCGAGGCTGCCCCAGCTCCTGCCCACCTCTGAGAAAGCTGAGGAGTTGTAGAAGGTTGAGTCTGCCATCTGTGGTATCTCTAGGTGGGTCTCGCCTGGCCTTCAGACATCAGAAACCTCTAACAACCCTAGGAGTCTGGCAGGGTTGAGGTGGAGAGCCTTGTAAACAGTGATCACAACATCTGTGTTGCTGGTGTTAACGATAATGTCAATCAATTTAGAGGCTAGGGTCAAGTTGGAGTTGGTCCATCCAACATTGATCCATGTCTCACTCAAAATCTGGGTTGAAACCCACTTATTCTCCTGAACAGCCTAGAGATGACCTTAGATGGACAAACTCAGGAGTTTCTCTGGGCAAGGAGGATACAGAATAAACAGTGATTTAAATTCCTTTCACTCATTCAACAAACATTTACTAAGCATGTTGGAAGTCATGCATCCAAGATAAATGTGATCATCTCCACTACCAAAGGATATATAGAACAAGAAGATATATGTAAAGATATATGTAAGACAAACTCTTAAAGATTGATTTTTTGGTAAATATAATGGTACTATTAAAAATTATCATGTTAGTCTTTGCTTTCAAAAGAAATTATCATTAAGTTATTCTGTACTTTTACTTATGACTTACATCAATGGAGCTAAGAAAAACAGATTTGAAACAGGTATTATTTTTGTCTTTCTCCTGGGCCATATTTACCAATTTTTAAATTTTCTTTTCTCTTTCCGTGTGTGTGTGTGTGTGTGTGTGAGAGAGAGAGAGAGAGAGAGAGAATTTGTAGTTCATGGAAAGACAAAGAAAACTTTAAAATGTTCTAAAACCTGGGGCAGGAATGATGTAAAAATATATATTTCACTTCTCAGGCCTCATTGTGAGAATGGGGCAAAATTAATTTTATGCCAGTTGCACCATTTTCTTTACCCCACAGTATTTGAGAGCTGGCTCCAAGTCCTTGAGAATAAAGGGCAAAAATAAGAGAAACTAATAAGACTTATTTTCTCTCACATTGTTCCCAGCACTGGGAAGACTGGGGAAGTCCCAGATTTCACAAGAGACACTCACAAGTCTAACCTGTCACTCCACATCTGCTTGCATGGTAATTGGGCCATTTCAGGGAGCCAAAGAGGAGTTAGGGAAGGCATGGTCACCAAAACTTGCCTTAGAGGACCGCAGTGGGTAGGGATCTAGGGTCTGCCAGGGAGAGGTTAGTGCACTCTAGAGAGCCAGATTCACGTCGCTTCTCTGCCTTTTGGCTAAGATCAAGTGGAGAGCCAGATTCAGAATTAGCCTTTGCTCCACCTGTCAATGTTCAGAGTGAGAACTACCAGCAGAGCAGCCTATGGCAGTGATTATACATCCACTAAGTGAGTTAAGAGGACTCTTGAATCAGCCTACCCCATAGTTTCTGAAGGAGACAAAACTGTGTTGGGTTAGCTTGAAGGCTGTGCACATACATACCTGTAATATTAGGGCTCAGGTAGAGGAATTACAGGGAGATAGATAAGAGGAAAGAAGGCCTACTGATGTTTGGAACAAAAGGTAAAAATAAGGCTGGATGCAGTGGCTTACGCCTGTAATCCCAACACTTTTGGAGGCTGAGGCGGGCAGTTCACTTGAGGTCAGGAGTTCGAGACCAGCCTTGCCAACATGGTGAAACCCCGTCTCTACTAAAAGTACAAAAATTAGCTGGTATGGTGGTGGGTGCCTGTAATCCCAGCTACTCAGGAGGCTGAGGCAGGAGAATCGCTTGAACCCAGGCGATGGAGGTTGCAGTGAGCTGAGATCGCACCACTGCACTCCAGCCTGAGCTACATAGTGAGACTCTATCTCAAAAAAAAAAAAAAAAGGTAAAAATATAATATCTCCTTTCCCTTTAAGTGGCTTTTAAAAAATGTTCAGTTATCTAAGCTTCATAAATTTGGAGAGTTTTAAGTTGTTCAATTCCTTCCAAATAAGGACTAAATATTTAATGTACATTTACATTGTTTCTATTAATTTTTCTTTCCTCACTATGGCTAAAAACTTTCCTTAAAGAAGACAAGGAAGGGACAAACCATATCCTTTGATGCTCACTGCTAAATTGAGGAATTGGGTTTTATTTTTGCTAAAAAGACATGGCATTAATGTTTGCTATATGTCATAGACCAGTCTCAGCAAGCTGTAAGAAACCACCTCCGCTAAGGATATTATGGAAATGCAAGTGCCATTCTTCTCTAATAACTCAACATTCTCTCTTCTCTCCTATTTATTACCTAGAACCAGCATGGGACCTGGAACATGTGCCCCACACATTTGAGGACTGATGGAGCTAACTGATGACTGGTGCCTGGGAAGGCAGCATGTTTGCCACCCTGTTCTCACTTCTGAAGGAGCTGAAAGATTTAGTTTCCAAAGCCTCTAGCCAGATCACACTCCCCCTCCCCCCAAGTGAATGCCTGGGAATCATCTCTTTCTCACAGACAGGAAGCCCTTATCTCACCATGAAGACTTGGCAGCAAAGACTGGTAAAGAGGAAAGAACAAGCTGGGAGTCAGTTTTCCATTTGATAAATGTATTCGCTGTAGAAAATCGGAGTCCACTTCAATGAATGGTCTCTTGAAAGAACTGTCTCTGTCAGTCAATCAGCAGATATTTATTGAACCCTTACTTCATACCAGGCACTATACAGGGCCCACAGGAGTACCTTTTCCAGGGAATCACAGAATACAGTGGAAGAAGTGAGGGCTTTGGAATTAGATCTTGATCCAGTCAAAATTTCAGTGTGAAAGTGTTTTATGCTACCATTTGACTTTATGATCCAAAGGCAAGGAGGAAGGTAAACCTTGCCTCGTATAAGCCAAGTAGTATAAAATGATTTCACATGGAATTTCGAAATAGCAGAAGGGTTGGCAGAAATAACTAGGCTAACCACATTATTTCCTACAAGGGCACCTTAGGGGATCCCTGTTTTAATGAATAAATAAAAATGATGTGTAATTATCATATCAATTGCTTGCATCTAAGTGAGTGCTTCTGGAGTTATTTGATGGTGCTTAAAAATCTTTGGTCTCTGAAGTGCATTTAACCATCTTCTTAACTCTTATCTATATTGTTAATTTGCAGATCAAAGTTAACTTTGTGCTATGCAAATGAGGGGACTTCAAATGAATGAGATTTTACTGTAAAATTTAAAATCTATATTACTTGTAACAGAACTGCAACATATTTTGAGAACATGCCTCAGCATATCTAAAAGAGATATTATGGTTTAAAGCAGAATTTTCTGCAATGATGGAATATTCTAAATCTGCGTTGTCCAAATAGAATAGTCACGAGCCACATATAACTACTGAGCACTTAAAATGTGGCTAGTGTCAGTGGTTCATGCCTGTAATCCCAGCACTTTGGGAGGCCAAGGTGGGCAGATCACGTGAGGTCAGGAGTTCGAGATCAGCCTGGCCAACATGGCGAAACCCCGTCTTTACTAAAAGTACAAAAATTAGCTGGGCGTGGTGGTGGGCGCCTGTAATCCCAGCTACTCGGGAGGGTGAGGCAGAATCATCTGAACCCAGGAGCCAAGATCATGCCATTGCTCTCCAGCCTAGGTGACAGAGTGAGACTCCGTCTCAGAAAAAAAAAAAAAAAAAGGTGGCTAGTGTGACTGAGGAACTGAATTTTAAATTTTAATTAATTAATTTTAAAGTAATTAAAATTCAAATTTAAACAGCTGTATGTGGTTAGCGGCTACCTTATTCAACAGTGTAGATTTAAAGAAAAAGTAAAATTGGATGCTGGGAACCCAAATTCCACCTCTATCCTTGCTATCTTGGACAATTAACCTCTGTGAGCTTCATTTTCTCACTTGAAAATGGGAATATAGGCTAGGGCTCAGTGGCGCATACCTGTAATCCCAGTGCGTTGGGAGGTTTAGGTGGAAGGATCACTTGAGGCCAGAAGTTCAAGACCAGCCTGAGAAACACAGCAAAACCCCCATCTCTACAAAATATTTAAAAATTAGCCAGGTGTGGTGGTGCATGACTGCAGTCCTAGCTCCTTGGGGGGCTGAGGCAGGAGGATCATTTGAGCCTAGTAGTTTGAGGTTACAGTCAGCTATGATTCCACCACTGCACTCAAGCCTGGGCAACAGAGTAAGACTTTGTCTCAAAAAAAAAAAAAAAAAAAAAAAAGAAAGAAAGAAAATGGGAATGTAAATAATATCTACATCACAGTATTTGGAGTAAGAGGAATTGAGGTAATGTTTGAGCATTATCTTATTTCCAAATAAGTACCAACCAAGTACCAAAATTAAATATGTGGAAAATAAATACTCAACTCTCTTATTTAAAGGTAGTTTCCATTTCCTGAGAGCTATAAAAGATTATTAAGTTCATGATTATTTTCACCTTTCAGATTCAATATTTAGCAGCAATGCTTGTAACTATTGGCTGTTAAGTAACACCACCAGCAGTAACCAGAAATGGTCGTGTGGTCAGCCTGGGCGGGGGTATCAATCTATGGTACACAAAGGGCTCGTAGTCAGAAAGTTTAATTTACAGAAGTTGAGCCTGCCTGTGTGAGAAAAGTACACTGAGAACCGAAAAGCATGAAAAAAATGTTAATAAAATCACTTCTTTATTACTGTTACCATTAATAATGTAATCCATTTTAATTGCTCAAGGAGGTTAAATAAGCCTATTCAATTTAATAGAGAAATCAAGATACAAATTAGCAGCATAGGCAAATGGTCAGGAGCTTGAGTCCTTTTATTGAATATAATTACATAAAATAAGCCATGGAAAGTACTTAGCCCGGGGCATGTCACCCTAAAATGTCAACTATTATCATAATGATAAGTGATACATTTGGGAGACCATGAAATTAGAGGCCTTTGTCTATTTTCAATTTGCAAAAGGTATCAGAATACAGAGTGATATTTTCACAGATTTAACTCTACATGACTGGAACATATAAGAATCATCTCAACTTTCCATATCTGCACCAGTCCAGAACTGAATCTAGTTGTTTTTTTTGCAACAGTGTCTCACTCTGTTACCCAGTCTGGAGTACAGTGGCAGGATCTTGGCTCACTGTAACCTCCACCTCCTGGGTTCAAGCAATTCTCCTGCCTCAGCCTCCCAAGTAGCTGGGATTACAGGTGCCCATCACCATGCCTGGCTAATTTTTTTGTATTTTTAGTCGCGAGGGGGTTTCACCATGTTGGCCAGTCTGGTTTCGAACTCCTTACCTCAAGTGATTCGCCTGCCTCGGTCTCCCAAAATGCTGAGATTACAGGTGTGAGCCACTGTGGCTGGCCCGAATCTAGTTATTTTGATACCACTTCAAATCTAATTTTGAAATGAGGCATGAATGAATGAATGAATCAATCAATCAATCAATGCCTCCTGATTCCCCCATTAACTCAATACAATCGGCTAGTAAAACTCACGAGTCTTCAATATACAGTACAGATTTCTCCAAATTTAAGATAACATGGAGGTGACTGGGGAAGGGACCAACTGGGCGAAATGATCAACCAGTCATGCGGCTCAAGTGTCTGATGGATATGAACCTAGACTACTTTCTAAGGAATATGGTGCTTAAACCAGCCACCCATATCCATTCCAAGGGGCATGAGAAGGTTTTGAAGGGATGCTGGTACAGGAAAGACCAGGGCCTGTGTCCATTCTCAGGGTAGTGGAGTGAAACCAGCTTCACCGTTAAGCAGAGAAATTCCCTCTGCTTCATTGTTGGAAAGCTGCCTCTGGCCCTCAATCTCTTCTTCACATCATCTGGGGTCCTTCTTAACACTTTATCCCACTGCCTAAACTTTCTCCATCTAGAACTCATTCAGTTTAACAAGGTTCCCCTTGAAATACGTTCTCCGAGCACCCTCTTCCCAAGAGAAAAGACCATATACAGTGGTCTCACTTATGTGACAGTTGCATAACGTTGAATTCAGAAATGGATAGTCTTCACTTGAGGTCAGGAGTTCGAGACCAGCCTGGCCGGCATGGTGAAACCTCGTCTCTACTAAAAGTACAAAAATTAGCTGGGCACGGTGGTGCGCGCCTGTAGTCCCAGCTACTCGGGAGGCTGAGGCAGGAGAATCACTTGAACCCGGGAGGCAGAGGTTGCAGTGAGCCGAGATTGTGCCATTGCACTCCAGCCTGGGCAGCAAGAGCGTAACTCCATCTCAGAATTAAAGGAATGGGTATTCTAATCAGGATTTTGTGACGTTTCTACTAGGAGAATTTCTCATTTCATAGGATAAAGAACATTTTGTTAAAACATTTCTGCAATACCCTCAGGCTCCCATAGCATATTGATCTGACCTTTTTTTAGTAAGCAAATTTGTTCTTGTCATCTAAGTCTATCCAGGGAGCTGACATACACTGCAAGGGGATAAAGAAATATTAGTCACAATTTGTTTTTCTTTGTTTTTTTTTAAATCACCTTAAGATGGAGAAGATAACATTTCCAGTTTTAGTGTGACTATTAATTAGCACAGATTCATTACACTCGCAGATACATAGGACTTTACTTTTTGAACTGACTTTGATATTCAATAAGGCAAAAATCAATAAGAAAGTATTCACATTACCTTGCGCCACAATTGCGGAGCGCGATTGTCCTCTTCCATGATGCACTCCTGATGGCCTACCATGCCTGCTCCTGATCTTTTTATCTTCTCTAGAGGCCTCCTCCCTTTGGAGTTCTTTTGAGTCACAGGATGAAATTTTTGTTGCTCACTTGACCAAAGGTCAAGCAGGCTCTCTGTGCCCAGCGCTCAAAGATAAGCTCGGAGGAGCTTGGAGTGTCCCAGTTGAATAAGGAGAGATTTGAGTTGCTGGGCACTCTTGCTTTACTTACCACAAGCCTCCTCTTGTACCCTCTGGGCTGTTGTTCATTGACAATTGCTGTGCTCTGAACTAGCGCTATGATGGCCTGTTGTGCGGGGACAGGCAGGTTGTGGTGAAAGCTGCAGTCGTGAAAAAGGCTATTGTTTAATCTACCCCATCCCTCGCTGAAGCTATGGCAACAAATTCCGTTGGTGAATTAACTATGTCATTGTGCACTGGCTCAACTGATTATACTCCTGGAATGACAAACATTTTCTCTCTTTTTTTCAAGACAAACAGTGACCGAGACCTTGAAGTGTTAATATACAACTCAGCACTTTCTTTAAATAGGAGAATAAAGATGGAGAAAATAAATCTGTCAAACATACTTTAATTGATTCTAATAAACATTTTATCCCTTCCAAGGAGCTATTCTCAGCACCATTGATAATGAATTTGTGCATCTTAACTATGTGGAGTCTTCGGAATTTGTGTTAAGGTAATTTTCTCTCAGATAACTCTGTGTTAAAAGAACTCTTTAAATATGCATGTGCTTCAGCCTTTCTGAGAACAAGATTCTTTTTAAATCTGGCTGCACCAAAGGGCTATGGAAACTTTGGCTGCAGAAAGTTACCTCAGTTTAGAGGGAAGGCTGCTGGTCCACCTAAACTCACCTTTGCCAAATAAAGATATCCTTTGTCCCATCCTAGCAGGAAAACTCTTAGAATGCTTTCTCCTCTATTTCAAGCTCCAGGACAGTAAAACGTGCTCTGATTGGTCGAAGGATGCTTTTCAGACTCCCTCACCCCTCCCCACCATTCATACATCCTATACCTTCTCCATCTGGGTACCCTGCCAATTGCTGGGGGAGCTCTGCCGGTGGCCACACTGTTTCCTAGCGTGGTAGTGTGTAGTGTTCCGACTTGCTAAGTTGGAATCACATTTCCCAGGATCCCCTTCCCTGAAGGCTTTGGGTTAGAGTTGACCAAAAGAAGAATTTGCATAAGATATGGGAGGTGGAAGTGAAGTAGGAGAGGTTACTTTCCAAAGGTTGTTGTGGTTAGGTATGGTAACAAACAGAGGTAGAGGTGAAAGCAGATCCCGCTTGTCCTCACTCTCCCTCACTCTGTGTCCAGATCTTCTTTGTGAGTGCTGATCTTGTTGACCAACAGGAGCCCCAGGGCCACCACTGGACACTTGGCTGCAGGCCCATAGAGGTAGGAACAGCTTCCCATAGGTCTCCCCAACCAGCTTCCCCTTCCACTTGCACAGCTGGATGTGCTGGGCTTCTCAGACTGATGGTGGGTGGCTCCTCCCATCTTCCAATTTCCTCCTGGACCTTCAATCCCCCATCCCTCTCACAATGGGGCCAGGACTAATTCCTATGATAAATCGCTTCCTCCACAGCTCATCGTGGTTCTGCTTCCCTGACTGAACTCAGATTAACAACACTTATTGTCTCCAAACAATACAAGCACTGTTAGGAGAGCATCCTCAGCATGGAGAGAGGTTAGAGGGCCATAGGGAGAAAACTCCATGGAACTTGGGTTGAAAAGTATCTGAGGACCCCAAGGAAATAGATGTTATATTTGTATCAGATCTCTCCCTACAGTTGCTGATAGCCCTCACCCTGCAAAGCCTTTCTTCAGATCCAAACCGTTAGCTCTTCTTTCTTCTTCCCTCTTGTGGCTTCCCCTCATCCTCATTCTGTTTGTTTGTTTGTTTGGAGATGAAGTTTCACTCTGTCACCCAGGCTGGAGTGCAATGTCATGATCTGGCTCACTGCAACCTCCACCTCCCAAGTTCAAGTGATTTTCCTGCCTCAGCCTCCTGAGTAGCAGGGCTTACAGGCGTGCACCACCATGCCCAGCTAATTTTTGTATTTTTAGTAGAGATGGAGTTTCACCATGTTGGCCAGGCTGGTCTAGAACTACTGACCTCAGGTGATCCACCTGCCTCAGCCTCCCAAAGTGCTGGGATTACAGGCGTGAGCCACCGAGCCTGGCTGTCCTCATCCTCATCCTCATTCTTTTTTTTTTTTTTTTTTGAGGCAGAGTTTCGCTCTTGTTGCCCAGGCTGGAGTGCAATGGTGCGATCTCGGCTCACCACCACAACCTCTGCCTCCCAGGTTCCAGTGATTCTCCTGCCTCAGCCTCCCGAGTAGCTGAGATTACAGGCATGCACCACCACACCCGGCTAATTTTGTATTTTTAGTAGAGACAGGGTTTCACCATGTTGGTCCGGATGGTCTCAAATTCCTAAGCTCAGAAGATCCACCCTCCTTGGCCTCCCAAAGTGCTGGGATTACAGGCATGAGCCACCGCACCCGGCCCTCATCCTTATTCTTATCTTGCACAGATGATTCCCCAAAAGAGACTGGGATTGGCCATCAAAGGTAAGCCACACTGCAGAGGTAGGTTCCAGGTAGTGAACTAAAACAGAAAAAAAAAAAAACAAAAACAAACCATACCCAAGTCCTGGGCACATTATTTCCTCCAGATTTATTCACTGGATCCATTAAAATGATGTCCCAACTTGATGGAGCACGGACGGGTCAACTCAAATAGAAAGTTTCTCTGAAACTAACTGAAGCCTGGTTCAGCTGTCAGGAAAAATCATCCACCTCTATTTGCACTCGCTTGCTCTTGTCAGTAATGGAAAAATCACTCTTGCGTCATTAAGGCCCAATGGTTTACAAGAGAGGCATATTTTGAAATCGCTTCTTGCTGTCATATCTTAGAATAACAGTGCATTTGATTATGTTTCCAAGCTTCTTGTTTCACATCCCAAAGAAGAATCACTACCAATCTACTCCCTCAGTTAATTCCTGCTTAGAGCAGGTAATTCTTTGTCATGAGCACAAGAAAGCTGAGAGGGTAGGTTTTGATTAATTATGACTGTAAAACAAAGATACTGAGGACAGAGTCACCAATACCACTACATAGGCTATTCTCATCACAGACCTAGTTGGGTCAGTAAATTAAGCCATTTACCCTTGGATTATGGAGGTGTCTGTTATCCAAACACTTATTGGTGGCTTTCTGGGGTCTTCTCTACTTTTGAGAATCTCATGAACTAAAATGGTATCAGGGATTCATATTGAAAGTTCTGTAGCACTGTGCAGTGACTATAGTTAAGAGAAGTTTACTGCATCTTTACAAATAGCTAGAAGAAAAACTTTCATGTTACCAACACAAAGAAATGATAAATATTTAAGTGATGGATTTGCTAATTACCCGATTTAATTATTACACATTGCACACATGTATTAAAATATCCCACTGTACCACACAAATACGTACAATTATTATGTGTCAATTATAAATAATAATAATAAAAGATCATTTGCAGCAACATGGATGGAACTGGAGGTCATTATCTTAAGTGAAACAAGCCAGGCAAAAAAAGACAAATGTTCTACGTTCTCACCTATAGGTGGGATCTAAAAAGTTTGATCACATAGAGGTGGAGAGTGGGAAGACAGATAACAGAGACTGGAAAGGGTGAGTGGTGGGAGAGGGAGGATGAAGAGAAGTGGGTTAAAGGGCACAAACATAGGGTTAGATTGAAGGAGTAAATTCAATGTTTGATAACAGAGTGGGGTGACTATAGTTAATAAAAGTGTATTGTACTCAGGTGATGGGCACACTAAATACCCTGACTTGACCAATATGCATTATATACATGTAACAAAATTTCACATGTACCCCGTAAATTTCTACAAATAAAAAAAATTAATAATATTAAAAGGGAAAAAAGAAAAAAAATTGTGTTTTACTCTCTTCTACCACAAGGGGTGCTCCAGAGCTCTGAGAATCGCCCAGGTCCGTATAGTTGGAAATGGGTTGGCAGCAGCAGGTCTCAGCTACCTTGTATGGCACTTTGTGTGAATTAAAAAAAAAAAAAAAAAAAGGTACTCCTCTGAGCTGAAGCAGCCCTACGTGGTGAGCCCTATGTAATCTCCCAGTCTGCAGGGAGCCTTTGCAGCCACTGACCCTCAGAGAAAACGGAGTTGTTGAGGAAGCAAACTGTGTCAGCCCCATCACAGGAGATACACACCTGAATTTGGGGGACAAGTGTCTTCTCTGGCCAGGGAGTATTCTATGCCAGGAGGGATGGCCAACTAGGCCTCAGCTCCAGAGCTGGTGAACCGTCCTCCTTTTCCACTAATTCCCCAGCAGCATTTTGTTTGCCTTTCTAGTACCTCATCTGTCGGTAGGGGGTGCCCTGAATCATGGATTTGGGCCCCATTTTAAGGGCCCTGCTTTGGCTCTCCTCCTCTGAGGAGTCCATGGGCCAAGGAGACAGGGTGCACATATGGAAACCCCCATCCTCCTTCTAGAACACTCTGGAGTTCTCTGCCCAAATTCCTGAGCCTGCTTCCAGAGCCTGTTTGGCCTCTTCCTCATGGCCACCTTCTCAGGAGTAATCTCACTGCAGAGTTGCACATCTCTAGGCACAAGGGGTGGTCAAGCAAGCGATTGTAGCAGGAGGATGTGAGCAGAATCTGGATGTCTAGGCTGGTTCCACCCTGTGGTGGGGAACAGAGAAGGGGCTCTGCTCCCCACCACCTTCCCTGCAAAGAACTCCAAGCCACTTGACCTCCTAGGTCATCAACAAGATATGTTTGTCAAGTTAGGAAGATGGGATGTGTCTGTGTGTGTGTGTGTGTGTATATATATACATACACATATATATACGTGTGTGTGTATATATATACACACATATATATACATATGTGTGTGTATATATATATACACACACACACATATATGTACAGTCTGTTAGCAAGATCTCAAACTTTTAAATATTTAGACCTACGATACATGGGCCTCCATTTATACTCTTGCTCTGACCCCACAAATGTTAGAGGCAAACCCAGCTAGGGTTATTTGAAATCACTCTGGAAATGAATGACTTAGCATTTTCTGGTGATTTTAATTATACAGTTAATTACAGGTAGATTGTCATTGAAAATCTGATGATCTCTGAATATATGAACAATATGATTTTCTGCATCAAAGTAGCTGAGGGCTAGATTCTGGACTAAGGTGAAATAATCTGCTCTACCCCTAGAATACTTCTTGGTACAGAGTAGTTGCTTTAAAAATTATTGTCGGCCGAGCGTGGTGGCTCACACCTGTAATCCCAGCACTTTGGGAGGTCAAGGTGGGCAGATCACCTGAGCTCAGGAGTTCAAGACCAGCCTGGCCAACATGGTGAAACCCCATCTCTACCAAAAATACAAAAATTAGCCAGGCTTGGTGGCATGCACCTATAATCCCAGCCACTCAGGAGGCTGAGGCAGGAGAATCGCTTGAACCCAGGAGGTGGAGATTGCAGTGAGCCGAGATCATGTCACTGTACTCCAGCCTGGACAACAGAGCAAGACTCTGTCTCAAAAATAAAAGAATAAAATAAAAATAAAAATTATCATTAAGTGAGTAAATGAACCCTGGAAGCATTTTGTAACTGCTTCTCATCATTTGCCGTGTGTTTGCTGATTAACTGGGCTGCAGAAACTCCTCTTTGACTGATGACGTTATCCAAGGCTGCTTTGGGGATATTAGCCCTGAGATGAAATAAAGGAACAGATGAGGAGATGGTAGGCTCCATGGGCCTGGAGGAAACTGACTACTGATGACTCCCTACCTTTTTGCTTTTTCGGATTTCCTAAAATTAACTATCAACAGTTCTGAAGAAGGAATGCAAAGTATGGATTTTGCATTTCCAAAGTAGGGACTAGAATCATAGTCCATCCACGTGATGCCAAGACATACACAAGTTCAAAAAAGCAGAATGTAGGTATTTTTGCATATTACTGTTTCTGTTGGATTTATCAAACATCTACTGTATGTCAAGCCTGAAGCCAGGTGAAAAATGAAGACAATTACGACAGTATCCACCTTCATGGAATTATAAATCAGTATATGAGTTCTATATTAGTCTGTTCTCACACTGCTGATAAAAACATACCTGAGACTGGGTAATTTATAAAGAAAAAGAGGTTTAATGGACTCACAGTTCCACGTGACTGGGGAGGCCTCACAATCATAGTGGAAGAAGAAAAGCACATCTTACATGGCAGCAGACAAGAGAGTGAGAGCCAAGCGAAAAGGGAAATGCCTTATAAAACCATCAGATCCCATGAGACTTATTTGCTACCATGAGAACTGTATGGGGGAACAGCCCCCATGATTCAATTACCTCCCACCAGGTCCCTTTCACAACACCTGGGAATTATAGGAGCTAAAATTCAAGATGAGATTTGGGTGGGAACACAGCCAAACCATATCAAGTTCTGTTAAACTGAATATCTCCCTGACTTCAATGATCAATTTTATGCCCCAACTCCAAAGCATCACTCTCTATTCCCCCTTACCCTGCTTTGCTTTGTTTTAGAATACCAATTACCAAGGAATATTAATATATTATGTTTATTGGTTTATTGTCTGTCTCTCCCAACAGAATGTAAGGGCAGGGACTTTGCCTCACTGCTGATATCCCCAGTGCCTAGAACAGTGCTTGGCACATATTAAGTACTCAATAAACATTTTGTGAATGAACAAATTATTTTGGCATTGAAATTGCACTATTTTCTTCTTCTTCAACATGGCTTTGAGTGGATAGGAGAAAAATGCAAAGAAAAGCAATCTGATTTCACAACAAGAGATACTCCTGAAGGAACTATTGGCAGATAAATAATGCTAAAGATAGTTAGGATCTGGAGAACAACTAGTGTCAAAGAAAAATATATGCGTTGAAAAATTGTAGGGAACAACAACCTTTGGAATTTATTAGTTTTCTTTTTAGACACACAGTAGTTTTATTTGCAGTAACTTGGTGAAACAACCCAGCTCCAAGCAAATAAATGTCTTTAAAGTGTGTTGATCCATTAGGCCATTAACAAAACTTCTCTAAGCTGTTGGAGTGATAAGCCAAGTGACTCAGACATTGTTTTCTTTCCCCTACCTCACAACAATTATTTTAATGGATCATTGGCAGTTTGCAGACATTTTTCTTACTAATAGAAAAACTCACTTTCTGCTTGGTGTGAAACTGAGTTAGAGGAAAACTGAGCATAATATATTTTGTAGTTGCTTTTACATCTTTCTCGTAACTTTTTGCCATTTGCCAGCAACCCTTGCATGATGCAAGATATCTGTGCTTGACCTGAGAGCCTAACCCATTGTATCTTCCCAAATTTCCCTTTCCTCTTCTCCATTCTCCCATCTACCAAGTCAAAAGAGAGTCTTTACCTTCAAATGTGAATCCTGAAGAAATTGTTGTGTTTGAGGGGCCACAAGTTAAAGGATTTCTAAGAACTTCACCTCCAAATGTTCATGACTGTGGACAATGCAACTGCATCAATTTGTGATTAGAAGAGAAACACACTTAGACATCCAGTGCCATCTATAAGAAACAGGCCCCCACCAGACACTAAATCTGCTGACATCTTGATCTCGAACTTCCTGGCCTCCCTAACTGTGAGCAATAAATTTCTGTTATTTATAAATTACCCAGTCTGATGTACTTTGTTATAGCAGCCCGGACTGAGACATCCCTCAAATTCATCTATAGATTCAGTGTAATCTCAGTCAAAATTCCTGCAAGAGTTTTGGTAGAAATCGACTAACTGATTATAAAAATTATATGAAAATGCAAAGACTTAGATTGGTCAGAATAATTTTGAAAATAACAGTGTTGGAGAACTCAGACTCCCTGATTTTCAGACTTCTATAAGGCTACAGTAGTTTAAACAATGTGATATTGCCATGAGTATAGACAGATAGGTAAATGGAACAGAATAGAAAATCCAGAAAATAGATCCACATGTGTGGTGGATTGATTTGCAATAAAATGCCGAGGTACTTCCATGATAAAAACAATCGCCTTTTTAAAAAGTGCACCATTTATAGCAGCATTATTCATAAAAACCAAGAAGTAGAAACAGCCCAAGTACCCATTGATGGATGAATGGATAAACAAAATGTGGTATATACATATGACGGAATATTATTCGGCCTTAAAAAGGAAAAGAAATTCTGACACATGCTACAACATAGATGAACCTTGAGAATATTATGCTAAGTGAAATAAGCCAACAACAAAAATATAAACAGTTTGACTCCACTTATATGTAGTACCTGGAGTAGTAAAATTTACAGAGACAGAAAGTAGAGAGGTGATTGCCAGGGGCTAGAGAGAGTGGGGAATGGGGAGTTGTTGTTTAACTGGTATAGAGTTTTGTAAGATAAAAAGCGTTCTGGGCCGGGCGCTGTGGCTCACGCCTGTAATCCCAGCACTTTGGGAGGCCAAGCCGGGTGGATCACGAGGTCAGGTGATCGAGACCATCCTGGCTAACATGGTGAAACCCCGTCTCTACTAAAAAAACAACAAAATTAGACGGGCGTGGTGGTGGGCACCTGTAGTCCCAGCTACTCGGGAGGCTGAGGCAGGAGAATGGCGTGAACCTGGGAGGTGGAGCTTGCAGGGAGCCCAGATCATGCCACTGCACTCCAGCCTGGGTGACAGTGTGAGACTCCGTCTCAAAAAAAAAAAAAAAGAAAGAAAAAAGCGTTCTGGAAATTGGTCACACAACACTGTGAATGTACTTAATGCAATTGAATTGTGTCCTTAAAAATGGTTACAATCATAAATTTTATGCCGTGTGTATTTTACCACAATAAAAAATAGAAAGTAAAAAAGATACCAGAACAATTGGATATCTAGAAGCAAAAAAAAAAAAAAAAAAAAAAGGAACTGTATCTCACATTATATAGAAAAATTGAAATGAATCATAGACCTCAATGTAAAAGCCATAAAAAATCTGGAATAAAACATGAGAAAATCTTTGGGTTAGGCAGAGATTTCTTAGATAGGACACAAAAACATGAACCACAAAAAATGGGTACATTGAATTACATCAAAAATAAAAAATTTACTCTTCAAAGACACAGTTAAGAAAATAAAAAGCTTAAGCCACAGACTGGGAGAAAATATTTGCAAAACACTTATTTTTACAGGATTTTTATTTCAGATATATAAAAGCTCACAATTTAATAATTAAACAAATTACTCAGTTTTTTAAAGGGGCAAAATATTTGAACAAACACTTCATCAAAAAAGGTATACAGCTTTCTGACTTTTTCCAGCTTTTAAGATGTTGAAGGGAGGATGTGATGGGTCTTCCAGTATGAAATTCTGGTTTTCCCTGGGTCTTCTGTTAGGAGTGGAATCAACTGTGCTGACAACACAGGAGCTGAAAAATCTGTGTATTTTCTCGGTGAAGGGAATCAAGGGATGGCTGAACAGACTCTGTGCTGCTGGTGTGGGTGATGTGGTGATGGCTACAGTTAAAAAAGGCAAACCACAGCTTAGAAAGAAGGTACACCCAGCAGTGATAATTTTTTTTTTTTTTTGAGGTGGAATTACGCTCTTGTTGCCCAGGCTGGAGTGCAATGGTGTGATCTCAGCTCACCTGCAACCTCTGCCTCCTGGGTTCAAGCGATTCTCCTGCCTCAGGCTCCTGAGTAGCTGAGATCACAGGTGCCCACCACCACAACCAGCTGATTTTTGTATTTTAGTAGAGACGGGGTTTCACCATATTGGTCAGGCTGGCCTTGAACTCCAGACCTCAGGTGATCCACCCACCTCAGCCTCCCAAAGTGCTGGGATTACAGGCGTGAGCCACTATGCCTGGTCTAGCAGTGGTAATTTGACAATGAAAGTCTTACCAGAGAAAAGATGAAATGCTTCTTTATTTTGAAGATAATGTGGAAGTTATAGGAAATAATAAAGGTAAGATAAAAATTTCTGCCATCACAGGACAAATTGCAAAGGAGGGTGCAGATTTGTGCCCCAGGATTAGATACAGCTCTGGCAGCATTGCATGACTCTCAAGTGTATTTGTCAAAAAAAAAATTAAAAATTATTTGCTCCCTCCCCTCCAATAAAAGAAGAAGAAGAAGATATACAAGAGATGGTCAAGAGATTTCTGGTTCCAGCTCATACATGTAAAGAGTTTGGAAGTTGTCACTACCATCCTTATATCAAGAAAAATATGGACAAACTGAATGAAAATTAATGATTTTTCTTAGACTCATAAGATAACTGAGATAACAGGGCAAACTGCCATCCCCAAATCTGGAGAGACAGGCATATACAGAGAATCACAGTCCAGATCTGCCTACCTGGAGCAGAAGCTGCTGGGGCCATAAACTGGTGTGGACACTTAGATGGTAACTTTGATTAATAGCTGGAGGCTGAATGTGGATTAGCATGAGAGTAAGAGACTCCTAGAGGCTGGTATCATGGGAGGGACCCCACATTTTGGTGGGCTTAAGCCCACCAGATTCTCACTGTGAGGATCTGAGGAAGATCTTTGTATTAGTCTGTCCTCACGCTGCTGATAAAGACATAACTGAGACTGAGTAATTTATAAAAGAAGGCGGTTTAATTGACTCACAGTTTCACATGGCTGGATAGGCCTCACAATCATGGCAGAAGGTGACAGAGGAGCAAAGTCACATCTTACATGGTGGCAGGCAAGAGAGAATGAGAACTAAGCAAAAGGGATTTCCCCTTATAAAACCATCAGATCTTGTGAGACTTATTCACTACCATGAGAACAGTATGGGGGAAATCATCCCCATGATTCAATTCTCTCCCACCAGGTCCCTCTCACAACACGTGGGAATGATTGGAGCTACAATTTAAGATGAGATTTGGTGGGGACACAGCCAAATGGTATCAATCTTCTAGGGGGACCTGGCAGGAAAAGAGGAAGAGTAGCCAATTTGGAAACATTTCCAGAATCTTCTCCATCACAAAAGTCCACTCTCCAGCCAGGCGTGGTGGCTCACACCTGTAATCCCAGCACTTTGGGAGGCTGAGGCAGGTGGATCACCTAAGGTCAGGAGTTTGAGAACAGTCTGGCCAACATGGTGAAACCTCATCTCTACTAAGAATACAAAAAATTAGCCAAGCATAGTGGTGGGTGCCTGTAATCTCAGCTACACAGGAGACTGAGGCAGGAGAATCGCTTGAACCCAGGAGGCAGAGGTTGCAGTGAGCTGAGATGGTGCCACTGCACTCCAGTCTGGGCAATAAGGGTGAAACTCTGTCTCAAAAAAAAAAAAGGTCTAGTCTCCAGGGGGAAAGACAGTCAGACTGTCAGACGGCAAGACTTTGTCAAAAGGAGATACTGAAACATTATTCTATTTGAGGGAAGTGAATTTCAGCTCTCTCCAGTCTTCATGTCTCACCTAAGGAAAAATGAAAATAACCATAGTCAACAGGGTGCAACATCTTGAGAAAATGCATTGGAAGTGCTGCAGTCAGGGAAACGAGCAGGAGGATACTATCAAAAGGTGTAATATATGCATAATTGGAATACCAGTAGAAGAAAGAGAAAATAGGGCAGAAAAAAATATTTGAAGTAATGATATGGCCATGAACTTTCCAAATATCATTAAGATGATAGACACAAAACCACAGATCCAGGAAGCTCAGAGAACACCAAGCAGGATATACACCAAAACCAAACCAAAACAAAAAACAGAGGTATCATATCCCAACTGTAGAAAATCAAGGACAAAGTGAAAATCTTGAAGGAAGTTGGAGGATGACGAAAAACTTTACTTATAGAAGAATGAGGATAAGAATTCTAGTAGACTTCTCATCAGAAACTAGGCAAGCAAGAGGACAGTGGAGTGAAATCTGTAAAGTGTTGAAAGAAAAAAACCTGCCAACCTAGAATTCCATATCCAGGGAAATTATCCTTCCAAAGAGAAAGATGAAGATGTGTTTGAAAGCAATTTGTGGAATTTAAGAACTATAACAGATTCTTGTTTAATTGTTTAAAATAAAAGCAAGAAGAGAATTGAAAATCTGAAAGCAATTATTGGCAATGATCAGAAATGTTCTTGACTTCACTTATTCTGATTTTGATGATGTATAAAGCCCAGAGAACAAAGAATGTTGTGTGGAAAAATATGTAGACAGATCTTTGTTTTAATTCCCATTATTGTGGATATGTAATAAATCTTTTTATGTTTTTCAAGTTTAATTGTGTGTAATTTGTTATTTTGATTTTTATCATCTTTTGTGGAATTTTGAAATATCAATACAAAAAACATTATGCCATCTATGAAAGTTTTTCCTTGTTTCTAATGCTATTTAGATCCTGTCCATCTATTTAATATCGAAAGACTGAATCCTGTTTAATGATTGCTAAATTTTTCAGTGTTTTAGATCATTACCATTTTTGAGTGATTAATCTCCTGTAGGAAATGAAATACTGTTTACAATACAGTCACTCTTTTCTTTTAAAATGCTGATTTGAAATAACATCTCATTATATGTATGGTCTTAAAAAATAAAGCAGCCAAAGCACAAAAAAATAGTGAAAGAGGAATAAAGACTTTTCTCAGGCAAACAAAAACTGAGAGAATTCATTGCCAGCAGGCTTCTGCAAATGTTTAAAGAAGTTCTTTAGGTAGAAGGAAAATGATATAAATCAGAAATTAGGATCTACATAAAGAAAAGGAGCACGTTAGAGAAGAAATAAATGAAGGTAAAATAAAATCTTCTATTTTTCTTATTCTTAATTGACCTAAAAGATAACTATTTAAAGCAAAATAGTAAAAATGTATTGGTTGATTATAGCATATGGCATATGGATAAGTGAAATGAATGACAGTAATGTCACAAGGGATGGGAGGGAGGAATTGGGAATAGTCATTTGAAAGGTACCTGCACTATGATGCTAATTTAGAAGTGGACTCAGATTATTTTTTAAATGTATACTGTAAACCACAGGGCAACTAAAAAGAGGCATATATAATATGCCAAGAGATGAGATAAAATGGAGTCATATAAACTGCTCCATTAAAACCAGAGAAGTGGAAAAAGAGAGGTAAAAAGAAATAGAACAGGGCTGGGCATGGTGGCTTATGCCTGTAATCCCAGCACTTTGGGAGGCCGAGGCTGGTGGATCACCTGAGGTCAGGAGTTTGAGACCAGCCTGGCCAACATGGTGAAACCCTGCCTCTACTAAAAATACAAAATTAGCCGGGCATGGTGAGACATACCTGTAATCCCAGCTACTTGGGAGGCTGAGGCAGGGGAATCCCTTGAACCCGGGAGGCGAAGGTGGCAGTGAGCCAAGATCGCACCATTGCACTCCAGCCTGGGCAACAAGAGTGACACTCCATGAAAAAGAAAGAAAAGAAAAGAAAGGAAGGAGAGAGAATAACCTCAGTGAAGCAAAAGCGGTTACAAATGACCAATAAGCACATGCCAGGGATGGTGGCTCATGCCTATAATCCCAGTCTTTTGGGAGGCTGAGGTGGGAGGATCACTTTAGGCCAGGAGTTCAAGACTAGCCTGGGCAACATAGCAAGACCTTGTCTCCATAAAAAATTTAAAAATGAGCCAGGCATAGTGGTACATGCCTGTAGTCCCAGCTACTTGGGAGGCTGTGGTCAAAGAATTGGTTGAATCCAGGAGTGAGGCTGCAGTGAGTTATGATTGTACCGCTACACTCCAGCTTGGGCAATAGAGTAACCAAGAGGCAGACTCTGTCTCTTAAAAAAATAAAATAAATAAATAAATAAAGCAGGCGATTGTACAACAAACTCTCGATGTGCTTGAACTACTAATAACTAATTGAGCAAACTTGTCTTAGTAGTAGGAATTATTCAATAAGTAGTTAGGGACTAAGGGAAATGAAATATAAGTTGTCTTTACTATTGAAGGAACGAGGAGGGCAATATGATGAAGCAACAATTGATGACTGCTTGAACTAAAATAACTTTCTGGCCAGGTGCAGTGGCTCATGCCTGTAATCCCGACAGTTTCAGTATTAAACTCCTTGAGGCCAGGAGTTTGAGACCAGCCTGGGCAACAAAAGTGAGGCCCCCATCTCTGTGAAAAATTTAAAAATTAGGCAGGCATGGTGGCACACACTTGTGGTTCTAGTCAATCAGGATGCTGAGGTGGGAGGATCACTTGAGCCCAGGAAGTTGAGGCTGTAGTGTGCTATGATTGCATCACTGCAGTCCAGTCTGGGTGATGGAGTGAGTGCTGTCTCCAAAACAACAACAAAAATTCATTCCCTAAATCCAAACCACAGAGATGCTGTCAGACTGTGATTTCTATTGATGATAGATGCTTAATGACAGGGGTGGGATCTTTTGTATTATTATTATTGTTATTATTTTTGAGATGGAGTCTTGCTCTGTCGCCCAGGCTGGAGTACAGTGGTGCGATCTCGGCTCACTGCAACCTCCACCTCCTGGGTTCAAGCGATTTTCCTGCCTCAGCCTCCCCAGTAGCTAGGATTATAGGTGTGTGCCACCACGCTCAGCTAATTTTTGTATTTTTAGTAGAGACAGGGTTTCACCAGGTTGGCCAGGCTAGTCTCAAACTCCTGACTTCAGGTGATCCACCGGCCTCGGCCTCTCAAAGTGCTGGGATTACAGGTGTGAGCTGCCACGCACAGCCCAGAGATGTATTTTTGGAGGTCAACCCTCATAAGGAGGTCCCCTGGGTAGGGAAGGTGTGTCTGTGAGATTGGGGTCTGGGAGTGCCAAATGCTGGCTTGTTCTAGGGAAAGCTTCTTTGGGTTACCTTCCTCGGTCCCAGGGTCAAAGGTCCTGTCTTCAGTGTTGTGGGTATTGACTGGATTTCCTTAGGACATGCAGAGATGGTCTCTTGAGTTTCAGGAAAGTTGCGTGTCTTCTCTTATTACCCAGAATCTTTGTGGGATGCTGAGAGCATATGCAGGCCCTCTCACTGCTGGCCTGTTTTCAGCTAGCAGACAATCCTCTCTCCACAGCTACATATAAACAACACTATCTCGTTGGGCTCAGAATCTTTGGATGGCCACAAAGCTGATCTTCATACCCACAGACAATCAGGCTCAAAGGCCAGATTCATGCTAACAAACACACATGGATATTGAAACCAGAGTGCTACTTTACTGCTTTGCCATGAGAAATACACCTGGCAGGTGTGCCAGAATATAATCCAGCTGGCTGGTTTTCCCCCAGTTTAGGGGAAAAAAAATCTAGTTTACAGAAGCAAGATTGCTTGACGAGTAGAAAATCATTGCAAGGGAAGTTGTTTTTGCTCACCGTCTTATCCCTAGGGCCTTGAATAGTGCCAGAAAATAGTAGGCACTCAATAAACATTTGTTAAATGAATGATTTTCGTCAAAGTTTTCATGTGGTCTTAACTGTTACTGCTATTGAGAGAAGATACTCATTTAGGTCAGGCGTGGTGGCTCACGCCTGTAATCCCAGCACTTTGGGAGGCCGAGGTGGGTGGATCATCTGAGGTCAGGAGTTCGAGACCAGCCTCGCCACCATGGTGAAACCCCATCTCTACTAAAAATATAAGAAAAATTAGCCGGGCATGGTGGTGCACGACTGTAATCCCAGCTACTTGGGAGGCTAAGACAGGAGAATTGCTTGAACCTGGGAGGCAGAGGTTGCAGTGAGCCAAGATCGCACCACTGCACTCCAGCCTGGGCAACAGAGCAAGACTCTGTCTCAAAAAAAAAAAAAAAAAGATACAATACTCATTCATCAGAGACAGACAATGGAAAAAAAGTCCCTGCTTGATCTCCATCTGCTACTTACTTTTTGAGTTTCCATTTCTTCATAAATAAAGTATAATTTATAGAATTAGGTCTACTGAATACAATAGAAAAATAAAAAACAGTGGCTTTAAATATGACAAATGTTTACTTTTCTCTCACATAGAAGTCTGGGGGTAGACAGCTCAGGGATGGTATGGTGACTTAATGGATGTTAGGGACCCAGGCTCTTATTCTGTTCCACCATCTCACTGTGGGGACTTTCATTTCCACAGTTATCTCGTGATCCAAGACGGCTGCTGGAGCTTCAACCATCACATCTGTGTTGCAGGAAGAAAGAGAAAAGAGAAAAAGCAGAAAGGCAAAAAAGAGTCCCCTTTCAGATCTACCAGAATACTTTTTTTTTTTTTTTTAACTTTTAGGTTCAGGTACATGTGCAGGTTTGTTACATGGGTAAGTAGCATGTCACAGGGGTTTGGTGTACAGATTATTTCATCACCCAGGTAATAAGCATAGTACTTCATAGGTAGTTTTTTGATCCTCACCCTCTACCACACCCCACCCTCAGTTGGTCCCAGTAACTGTTGTTCCCTTCTTTGTGTCCATTTGTACTCAATGTTTACCTCCCACGTATAAGTGAGAAAATGTGGTATTTGGTTTTCCGTTCCTGTGTTAGTTCGCTTAGGATAATGGCTTCCAACTCCATCCATGTTGCTGCAGACGTGATCTCGTTCTTTTTTTTTTTTTTTTTTGAGACAGAGTCGTGCTCTGTTGCCCAGGCTGGAGTGCAGTGGTGTGATCTCGGCTCACTGCAACCTCTGCCTCGTGGGTTGAAGTGACTCTCTTGGTTCAGCCTCCTGAGTAGCTAGGATTATAGGTGCCCGCCACCACGCCCAGCTAATTTTTGTATTTTTAGTAGAGATGGAGTTTCGCCATGTTGGCCAGGCTGATCTCGAACTCCTGACCTCAGGTGATCTGCCTACCCAGAGTGGCCTCCCAAAGTGTTCGGAATACAGGCGTGAGCCACTGCACCTGGTTTCTTTTTTATGGCTGTAAATTAGTTTCACCATTGTGGAAGGGAGTGTGGTGATTCACAAAAAGTAGAAGTCTAAGAATCAAACCCTAAGTCTGACTCTACCTGAGTCTTTAATCCCTCCAATATAATATTAAAGAGGACAAATTATAAACAAAAAGCGTCTAGAATTCTATCATCCCGGCAAAATATACTCCATTTTGCATATCGCTTTCAGGTAAATAACTGTTTGATATATTGTTGCAATTAAGTGTGGGTGTGTATCACTTTGCCCTCTGTGGTTTTCACTTTCTGAAATATCATAAACATTTTTCATATTTTGAGTTTTTCTAATCATTTTATCTTTTTGATGTCACATCATTAAACCTTTGCTATGATGTGGACTTTTAGGTCCCAACTTTTTGCTAATGGAAAACAGCAGCCATTAACGTCTTTGCCTTTTTTGTTTCTATTATTTCTTTTTAAACTTTTACCTGTGGAAATTAAGGGTTGAAAGATACAAGTATGTTTACGGTAGTTGTCACATATTGCAATATTATTTTCCAAAAGATTATGCCAACTTACACTGCCACCTGTAATAAAAGAGTTGTGCCTCAACACTGCAAGCTTACCAGCAATGGATAACATTTATATATAGAGAAATATACAGATAAAAAGGTGGAAAACGGTGGAACATAGTATCTCAGTCTCAGTTTGCTTTACTTTGTTTATAAGTTAAAAAAAAAAACCTTTAAACTTGCAAAACTGGTCCTGGACAGGAGAGAGCAAGTTTAAGACAAATTATGATTTTTTTGCATGATTAGATAACAGAGGTAGGTTTACAGTAAAGCTGCTGAAACTTAATCTCCAGGGCCTCTCATTTGCATATTGGCCACTTGCAAAGCTCTGGGAGATGTTCTAGCAATGGTTTTATGTTTTTGTAAAAATTTGCAAAAGTAAGATATTTCATTTTATTTATTTATTTATTTTAAGATAGTATTTGTCATATTTATTTGCTCCATTTATTCTAAAACAACCCTGGCTCCCTCCCTCGTTCCCATCTAATCTACCCCAATTCTTTTTATTAACATTATTACTTAATTAATTGTTTACATGAATAAGTTCTTTAGTGGTGATTTCTGAGATTTTGGTGCACCTATCACCTGAGCAGTGTACACTGTACCCAATGTGTAGTCTTTTATCCCTCACCTCCTTCTCACCTTTCCCAGAGTCCCCATTGTATCATTCTTATGATACAATGAGTCCATTGTATCATTCCTATGCCTTCGGATACTTGTAGCTTAGTTCCCACTTACGAGTAACATACAATGTTTGGCTTTCCATTCCTGAGTTACTTCACTTAGAATAATGGTCTCCAATTCCATCCAGGTTGCTACGAATGTCTTTATTTTATTCCTTTTTACTGCTAAGTAGTATTCCATGGTGTGTGTGTGTGTGTGTGTGTGATATATACACACACACATATGTATATATATACATATCTCACATTTTTTAACCTACTTGTTGATTAATGGGCATTTGGGCTGGTTCCATATACTTGCAATTATAAATTGTGCTGCTATAAACACGCGCATGCAAGTATCTATCATGTATAATGACTTCTTTTCCTCTGGGTAGATACCCAGGAGTGGGATTGCTGGATCAAATGGTAGATCTACAAAAGTAAGATATTTTAGCTGCAATCAGATATGACTACTTTCCACTTGGTGGTTTGCTGGTAAATCTTAAAAAAATAAAAAGCTCTGATTTGTACCACTTGCCAATTTCCAGGGTGTAAATACTCCCACCATGACTGATTTCAACCTACCAACGGTTTAACATGCAGATTACAAAATACCGGAATATTTAACAATCAGCTCTTGAGAACCTCCAACTGTCCCTCTGATACACTTCCCTTCCTGCGTAGTAGCAGTGAAATAGGCATAGGCATTTTGGGATTCCACTATGCGGAAATGGAGTTGATATTGCATTTAGTTTGGACTTATTTATTCTATTTATGTGGGTCGAAGGCACTTAACCCACATATATACTTAAGCCATATATACTTAAGTTATTGATAGACCTTTTTTTTTTTTTTTTTTTTTTTTTTTTTTTTTTTTTTGAGATGGAGTCTCGCTCTGTCACCCAGGCTGGAGTGCAGTGGCACAATCTCGGCTCACTGTAACCTCTGCCTCCCGGGTTTAAGCTATTCTTCTGCCTCAGCCTCCCAAGTAGCTGGGACTACACACGCCTGTCACCACACCCGGCTAATTTTTGTATTTTTAGTAGAGATGGGGTTTCATCATATTGGTCAGGTTGGCCTTGAACTCCTGACCTCATGATCTGCCCGCTTCGGCCTGCCAAAGTGCTGGGATTACTGGCGTGAGCCACAGCGCCGGGCTGTTATTCATAGACTTCTTGATGTAGGAATAGCTTCCAGGAATATTTCTACCCCACTGTGATGACTTACCAGGAGTTTTGAACTGAATGTGTAGGGCCAGAAGACATATCATGGTATGAGAGTGTCTCGCCTGGCATGGTGGCTCACACCTGTAATCCCAGCACTTTGGGAGGCTGAGGTGAGTGGATCACCTGAGGTCAGGAGTTCGAGACCAGCCTGGACAACACGGTGAAACCCCTTCTCTACTAAAAATACAATAATTAGCTAGGTGTAGTGGCAGGTGCCTGTAATCCCAGCTACTTGGGAGGCTGAGGCAGGAGAGTCGCTTGAACCTGGGAGGTGGAGGCTGCAGTGAGCCGAGATGGTGCCACTGCATTCCAGCCTGGATGACAGAGCGAGACTCCATCTCAAAAAAAGAGTGTCCTACAGGTCTTTTCCCACAAAGTATGTGGGTCATTGTCTCAGTCTGTTCAGGCTGCTATAACAAAATACCACAAACTGGGTGGCTAATAACAGGAATTTATTTTTCACAGTGCTGTAGGCTGGGAATTCCAAGATCAAGGTGCCGGCAGATTCAGTGTTTGGGGTAGGCCCACTTTTTGGTCCATAGATGGTGCCTTATTGCTCTGTTCTCACATGGAAGAAGGGGCAAGGCAGCTCTCTGGAGCCTCTTTTCTGAGGGCACTAATCCTATTCATGAGGGTTCCTGCTAATGACCTAATCACCTCCCAGAGGCCCTACCTCCTAACACCACACTGGTGATTAGGTTTCAATGCATACATTTTATGTAGAGAGAAACATTCAGACCATAGCAGTAGTGAAAGAGAAAAGAGGTTTGAAATGCCTAGAGTTATAACCGGGCATGTGGGAAGTGATCAGCCGTGAAATTGTTAAGGTAAGGATTTGGTTCTTATTAATGACTAGCCAACGTGGTTCTCTCCCGGTTGGAAAAAGTTTGATAATAAAACTATAAAACTTCCATCAGTTTTTAAAAGGGAAGTGTAGGAATAAATCTGTCGTAGTACTTTAAATAGGAAGTTATGTCTAAGTGTAAGTTACTACATGCTATGTATCACAACATATGGATCACATAACATGATATTAAATGATTATGAAGCTGAAAGACATTTTCTAAACAATCAGAAATTAAGAAACAAGTATTGATCAACCATGCTAGAGGACAGACTGAATTATCTTTATATCCTCTTTGGAGAAAATATTACAAAATTGTTGTCACATGAAGAAGGGATCAATAAGCATGTGGGCAATAATGTAGGAAAAAATACAAATGTGTGGCAGGCATTATTTAATAAAAATGTTATACCTTTTTGGAAAGAGATAACATGAGATGTATACATTACAGCCATTGTATCATACACAAAAATTGAATGCCCTTTTTGTTTTTCATAACATTGAAATTTTGGAGTTCACGTCAGGTGTTTTGTAGATTGTCCTACATTTTGAATACATCTGATTGTTTCTTCATGGTTAGATTCAGGTTAGACATTTTTTGCAAGAAGACCATATAGGCGAAGTTGTTCCTTTTTCCTACGCATTACATCAGGAAGCATATGAGATCAGATGGCCATTTATTAGTAATGCTACTTTTGGTTATTTGGTTAAGATGGAGCATATATCTTTAAGTTGTTAATCACACAGCCACTGTATCCAGACCGCTGAGAAGCAAACTATCAGGCAAAACTCAGGGCGCTCAGCAGGAGGCAGTCGCTTTCCCGGCTCTCGAGAAAACGATCCAACCACGCCCACTCTCCTGCCCGCCCGCGCCTCCTTTCCGGGAAAATGGGCTCTGAGAACCAGAGCGCCCCTTCTCCCACGCGCCCAAGTCTTTTCCCATCAGCATGCGTGCGCTTGCGCAGTCTCCAGGCGGCCCCTTTCCAGCGCCCGACCGCTTCCTTCTCCTGCTCTCCTCCGGCTTTTCCTCAGCTCTAGCTTTTCCCTAAGGGGTCATCACAGGGCGCCAAACGCGCGTCCGCGGGAAGGCCGGGGGCGGAGCGCGGCGCGGCGCGGCACGTCAGTGGCCTTCCGGGCGGAAGTCCGCAGCCTCCCGAGCCGCTGATTGGCTTTCAGGCTGGCGCCTGTCTCGGCCCCCGCGCCAGTTTTGGGCTGGTTGGCGCGGACTCGTGAGATTTGGGACCATGGCGCCCGTGCACGGCGACGACTGTGAGATAGGGGCGAGTGGTGAGGGACAACACCGCGCGCGGGGCTCCGGGTTGGGATAGTGGCATGATTGCCGGTGGTGGGGGTTCTGAGGGAGTCTCTGCATTATTTTTTCTGAAGGAGGCGCACACCCGGGTTTGTTTGGGCTCAGACCTTGGTTGTCCCGGGCGGGGGCCCTTCTGGCGTCGGACCGGGCTTCCTTTAGGCGCGGTTTGCTCTTGGCGGACCAAAGCCTGGAGGGATTTTTGTTTGGGAGGCTGTCTCACCTCTGCCACTGAGAGTCTCCACAGTCGATTGCGTTTCTATTTCTTTTGGTGAGTTGCACCCACGTGCTGGGTATAACTTTATTGAGACTGGCCCCGTGGGGCACTGTCTTGGCCGAAAGTATTTCACTGCGATCTCCCTAAGTATCCACTTGAGGGTTTGAACAGAACAGATCTGTGTCCCTTTTTGTAGGAATTTCCAGAAAAATTTTATACATTTTAACTAAGCAGGAAAGAAAGCTCTAAGTGCTGTCATCGGGGAATAACGCGTTTTGTATTTTTAGGTAATGGGTTTCTACTTTATGCATTAACAACTTTTCTTTCAGATTCTTTGGAAAGTTCTTCAAGTGCTGCGTAGAAATCCTGTTCACAATCTAGTCATTCCTGGTGAAGTTTCAAAAAAAATGGCATCAATTTAGGGCATTTCGGATCCCCTGTATATCGCCCCGTTTGTCAGGGGTGTCTTTTATTTCCAAAAATAGAATATAAAAATGCAAATAGATTTGTCTGATTGTTAAATGTTCAACTAAAGCGTGACTTCAGTTAACTTCTAACTTAAAATCAGATGCTTCACTTTGTTAGCTCAAGCGTCACCTCTCGTGTCATTCAGATACATTACCATTAATGAGAACTCGCTTCCTAATCAGCTTCCTTTGCATTCACCTAGTTGTGAGTCACAGATTTCAATTTGTTCTAGCCGTTCGTTTTTTAAGACTGTTTTGGAGAGTCGACCTGCCTGGAATTACAGATAGGATGTAGGGTGTAAGTATGTGAACGAACAGTCTTTGCAGCCCTCTATCAGTGATTTGCCACTAAGCCCTTTCTTCATCCTAAAAACTACGTCATCTATGAACATCAGGAAATCACTTTGGAGGGTACTGTGCAGTCTTGAGACTCCTCTTAGGTCATGGTGTTGATTAAGTAGTTGCTGGGACTTGTGACTGGAATTTTTCCTTTAGAGCAGACTGAAAGATTGTTACCTGAAAGACTGCTGTAAGCTAGTGTCTGTCTGCTTTTGGGGAGGATAGAGATACTCCAGACGGTTATTTTGAAACAAATATTTAAACCTTTGTAACTGGATTTTTTCATGCTTATTCTTTTTTTGTTAACTTACCTACGTGAAGCATTGGAGACATACTCCAAAAAACAAAATGTAGGCTTTTTTTTTTCTTCAGTATTAGCAGGCAGGGCACCTTGATAATGGCAGTGAAAAGTTGAAAGGTCTGTAACTAGCTGTTACTATATATGAAAAAAGATCAGGGAATTATTATTTATTTATTTTTTTTGAGACGAAGCTTCCCTCTTGTTGCCCAGGCCGGAGTGCAGTGACGTGATCTCAGCTCGCTGCAACCTCTGCCTCCCGGGTTCAAGCAATTCTCCTGCCTCAGCCTCCCGAGTTGCTGGGATTACAGGTGCCCACCACCACACCGGCTAATTTTTTGTATTTTTATTAGAGACGGGGTTTCACCATGTTGGCCAGGCTGGTCTTGAACTCCTGATGTCAGGTGATCCACCTGCCTCTTCCTCCCAAAGTGATGAGATTACAGGCGTGAGCCACTGTGCCCAGCCAGGGAAAGTTTAATGATCAAAAAAGCAGGTACAGTGGTTCATTCATTGGTTCATTCAGCAAATATTTATTACATACCTACTAGGTATAAGCCTTCTGCCAGGCTCTGGCATTATGATGGTGGGTAGGCTGGACGTGGTTTGTCTTCATGAAGTACAGATGGTAAACATCTAATCATATGCAGAAAACGGCTTTGCTTTATTTTTGCCTTCTAAAGCTAGACCTTGGTACTCTTAGGTATGGTGTGTGTGGGGTATGTGGATGTGTGTTTGACTTCACACGTGGAAACATTACATGAGCCGCTCCTATATTGCTACGTGCAAAGTAAGATAGGCATCCTCATGTAATCCTTAACAGATTCTGAAGCAGACATGATTATCCCCATTTCACAGATGTGGACCCTGAGGCTCTGCATCAGTCAGAGCCCCTATTTGTAAGCTGCAGGAACCAACTCCAGCAGATTGGTTAGAATTTGTTAGAAGAATATTGTGTTCACAGAAACTCCAGGAGGACTAGTAAGCCAGTCTGGGAGCTATTTAGCCAGGAACAGTGAGTGAAATTGTGCCACAAAAACGGGTCAGTGAAGAGGTCATTGCCAACCACGACCAAGTACTTGATGCTATAGCTCATACCTTAGGACATTATTGACATTGTTGCCAGTTTTGTAATCCTCCTGCAGCTGTTGCTACTTGTAGAATCTTTTAAAACCCATGCCCCCTTCCTTGTGACACTAGCTTCTGATTTAATGTCTGAACAGGTGTTCTTAATTGGTAGCGCCTATTTTATATGCCCATGCTCTAGGCTGCAAGGGTGTCTGGGAAAGAGCATCAACCTTTTCAGCTTCTGTAATGGGACATAGGCTCTGCGTCTCATCAAGACTTACAAGGGATGGGCGCCGGATTTCACAAACAGTTTCAGATGCTAGGCAGCTTTAAACAAGAAGACACCTGTCTGCTGCTTAACTGGTTAACCGGTGTTCTCATGTCACCCAGTAAATGGCAGAGCTGGAATGTGCTGCTGCTCCCTAATCTGGTTCTCCTACTCACTGTACACTCTCTTGTCGAATTTACCTTGCACACTGAGTTCTCTCAGTTTCTGAATACACTGTGCATTTTCATCCCTTTGTAATTTGGCTCATGCCTCTTCTTTTGCTTGTGCCACTTTTTACGTTGTTCTCTGTGAAATTCGATTCCTTTTTCTAGGCCTGTATTGGAAACCTCTCCTGTGGAGCCTTCCTTGATTTTCCAGGCAAAATTAACAGCTCTCTTCTCTGTACATTTCCTCAGTACTGAGTTCTTACCTTTTCTATGGCACCATGTTTATATTGTGATGGTAATTTCAGGTACTTTGCTTTACTTAACTGGGGGCATCTTTTGGACAGGCAGCTGTCTTATTTGTGACCGTACCCTAAACCCTGTGTAGTGGAACATTGTTGCCTGTGTAGTGGAACATTGTTGCCTGTGTAGTGGAACATTGTTGCCTGTGTAGTGGAACATTGTTGCCTGTGTAGTGGAACATTGTTGCCTGTGCAGTGGAACATTGTTGCCTGTGGAGTAAGTGCATTTGAAGACCTACAGATGTCAGGCGTCAAGGGAGTCTTGAGGGGAATACACTGAGGCCAGCTTTTCACTTTCAGGGGTCATGTTCAGTAATCTTCAAAGCCTTTTCATGTAGGCCTGTTCACGATTTTTGAAGTCATTTGAGTGACATCCAAGCTTTTGTGGCTGTCATCATTAAGTACCTTTATTCCTTAATTTTTACTTAATGTCTTTCTGAAAATGGATTTAAAAGTCAAATGTGAAAGTCAAACAATAGAGTGTGATGTTATAAAGAGAGATTCCATTTCTAGAAAGCTAGAAAAAAATAAGATCTCTAATTATGCCTTACCTTTAGGCTATAGTCTCCAGCAGTTTATTGCCAGCATTTGGTACATATTCTTTAAATTGTATCTTCTATTTCAGTCAAACACTTAGTCAAGCAGCTTAATGTTGTTATGAACATTCTAGTGGCGTTGGAGTTTTAGGCTGCCTCTTATCCATACTTCTCCTTTTCTTTGCCTGCTCCTTTTTATAAATTAATTAGCACCAAATACAATAAAATACTAGATTTCACAGACATAGATGGCAATCATGCTGAGCCAAAACTCATAGTTGACAGGCAGCACTGTTACGCTTGACTTAGTTTTTTATCAGTGGGTATGTGAAAGTCTTTAATTCTGTGGATGAATTTTTTTTTTTTTTTTTTTTTGAGATAGAGTCTCGCTCTGTCACCCAGGCTGGAGTGCAGTGGTGCAATCTCAGCTCACTGCAACCTCCATCTCCTGGGTTTAAGGGATTCTCCTGCCTCAGCCTCCTAAACAGTTGGGATTACAGGTGCCTGCCATCACGCCCAGCTAATTTTTGTATTTTTAGTAGAGATGGGGTTTCACCATGTTGGTCAGGCTGGTCTCAAACCCCTGACCTCAGGTGATCCACCCGCCTCAGCCTCCCAAAGTGCTGGGATTACAGGCGTGAGCCACTGCACCCGCCTGAATTTGTTTCAATGTGTGTGTGGAATGGTCAGTTTATGATGACCAGAGCATGAATAATTCAAAAGTTGAATGAATAAACACTGAAGTCCTCTGATATTTCAGTAATTTTTGACAAACCATTTAAGTCCCTGTAGTTGTTTTAGTAATGTCCTGTGTCATAACCAACTGAGGCCTTGAAATAAGTGATATACCAATAATCCCCTCAGAGCCATCTTTGTTAAATTTCTCCAGCCCTCAATCTGTTCCTTCTTTGAATTTCTGGGTACTTTGTCTGAATCTCTTTTAAGGCATTTATTACCTCTAAATATTGTTTAGAGCCAATTGCTGCTTGTCTCCCATGTTAGATAGTAAGTTCTGTGAGTACAGAGACCATGTCTTTTTTATCTTTTTTTGTTGTTGTTGTTGTTGTTTGTTTTTGTTTTTTGTTTTTTGAGTTGGAGTTTCGCTCTTTTTGCCCAGGCTGGAGTGCAATGGTGCGATCTCAGCTGGCTGCAGCCTCCGCCTCCTGGGTTCAAGTGTTTCTCCTGCCTCAGCCTCCCGAGTAGCTGGGGTTACAGGCATGCACCATCATGCCCGGCTAATTTTGTGTTTTTAGTAGAGATGGGTTTTCACCATGTTGGCCAGGCTGGTCTCAAACTCCTGACCTCGGGTGATCTGCCTGCCTCAGCCTCCCAAAGTGCTGGGATTATAGGTGTGAGCCACCACGCCCAGCCTGTCTTTGTGTCTCATAGTGCCTAGTACTTTGCAAAGAGTAGATGCTCCTTGAAGCCTTTTAGATGTTGATTAATAGAATACAAAATGAATAGTGCTTTTATAACCCACTGGATTACTTCTGGCTGGTCATTTCTAATGGAAAGGTGATAAATTAGCTAACAGCTGATCTCCCTTGTTTAGTGTCTCTGCAGGATATCAGTTGAATTGGGAATTTTCCTCTTTTTGGAGAAAAAAATAACAGTGACTTTAATTGTTTTAACAGGATCTTAGAGGAACTTTCTGGCGAGTCATGTATATTTGGATATGTATGTTTGGCCATGAGCTTTGTGAATTATTTACATTATAAACATTATCTACTTGTATATTACTAAAATTGTATGTTATTGTTGGCTAGAAACTTTTCCTTTGTGTTTGAGGGAAGATGGCTGACAATTTTGTAATATCACTTGTAATTTTTTTTTTTTTCAGCTCCGTCAGATTCAGGGAGTTTTGTATCTTCTCGAGCCCGGCGAGAAAAAAAATCAAAGAAGGGGCGCCAAGAAGCCCTAGAGAGACTGAAAAAGGCTAAAGCTGGTGAGAAGTATAAATATGAAGTAAGTAACCATTTTTCTTCTTTATTCTTCCTGTGCATCATCTAATTCATAGCCTGCAGGTAGTCTTATGTCACCTTTGCCCCAGATTAGAAATATATTTTAAACTTTTTGTAATGGGAATTTATTTTAAACTCATATATTTTAAACTTTTTGTAATGGGAATTTATTAGTATTGGACAAGCATGGGTATGAGGTAGATTTACAGATCATGGAGAATGCTCGACCCTTAAAGTTCCTATAAGGTATTTTACAGATGTTTTTAAAATTCCAAAATGAAAGTACTAGCCATATCTATATTTTTCCTTATTGAGCATGCTGTATCTGTGGTAAGTCCCATGGGTTTGTTGGGGTCATTTAGAGATGCTTTTACTTACTCTTAAGGTATTAAGCAGTCTAACTAAGTGCTGCTTCTTGGAGAGAACTGTTCTTCCTAATCTCATTTGCAAGGGTAGTGGCAGTGGAGACTTGGACCTTAACTTGTGCCGTGTTCTGCTTGTAAGATTGAATGTGATGCTCTTTTGGTTTTCGTGTACCCACTGTTTATGGCCTGCAGGTCAAAAACAGAGTGGCCACCATCTGCATAAATATTGTCTAGCATCACCTTCAGGGCTCCCTGAGTATCTTAATTGCCTTATGGCCAGAAAGTGATTAACCAATACTAGAAAATAACAACCATAACTGATAGACTTTTTGAACTAACATATTATTCTAAGTGCATTTACCAATGTGTTTATTCATTGAATCTTTTCAATAACCAAATGAAATTAGATACTATGATTAATAACATTTTGCAGGTGAGATATCCGAGGCACAGAAAGTTTAATGAGGTTACAATGGCAGATCCTTTTTTGAACCCAGGCAGTCTGGCTTCAGAATATGCCTGTTTAACCAGTTAACCAAATAAAAGAATATTTGCCATTTGTCACCATTTGTTCAAGTTAAGTGAGGCAACCAGATCATAAAAGATTGCTAAAAGGATTTCAGTAAAACAGGAATAAAGCATTTTTTTTTGTTTTTGAGATGGAGTCTCTCTCTGTTGCCCAGGCTGGAGTGCAATGGCACGATCTTGGTTCACTGCAGCTTCCACCTCCCAGGTTCAAGTGATTCTCCTGCTTCAGCTTCCCGAGTAGCTGGGATTACAGGCACCTACCACCATGCCTGGCTAATTTTTGTATTTTTAGTAGAGACGGGGTTTCACCATGTTGGTCAGGCTGGTCTTGAACTGTTGACTTCAAATGATCCACCTGCCTCGGCCTCCCAAAGTACTGGGATTACAGGCGTGAACCACCACACTGAGCCCAGGAATAAAACATTTTTAATGTAGGTACTTGTATAAAGGAGTTCCATGGGGCATTTCAGATGTTGGCACAATGTGGCTGATTTCCCTTTAACACTGTGATGTTAATTGTATGGCTCTAAGAGTTCATGCTGAGCAGTAGTAATGTTGTTTATAAAGATTGAGTCAAAATGACTTTTTACTCAAAATGATTTTTAAAAATAGTTTTCTGGTATCTCCTTGATAATATAGTGAATCACTTAAGTAAGAGACAAAGTCTGTCTTCAACCAACAAAAATAATAACGCCAGTTCCCCTCCCACCCCCAAAAAAGAAAGTTGGTCAGTATAGTAATATTAATTGGACTATTTTGCATCTCTTTTGTTAAAAACTTAATTTGGTAAGGCAGGTTGTTTCTGTTACCAGATGGTTAAAGACGAAATCAGTATTTGCCAGTGATTCCTGTAGAGTAGGCTAAAAAGGAGGTGAAAACTCAAATCCTGTAATTATTATAAGCCTTATAGGTATGGCAGAAATCCAGTCAGCTCTGGCCATTGGATTCCAAAAGCTCTGTCCAAGTTTTTTCCTAGGGTATTAACTCTTCAGATGGAGTTGTTTCTCCCGTACTCCATTTGAGAAAGGTAGAACTCTTTTTTTTTTTTTTTTTTTGAGGTGGAGTTTTGCTCCTGTTGCCCAAGCTGGAGTGCGATGGCGTGATCTTGGCTCACTGCAACCTCAGTTTCCCAGGTTCAAGCGATTGTCCTGCTTCAGCCTCCCGAGTAGCTGGGGTTACAGGTGCCTGCCACCACGCCTGGCTAATTTTTATAATTTTAGTAGAGACGGGGTTTCACCATGTCGGTCAGGCTGGCCTGGAACTCCTGACTTCAGGTGATCCACCTGCCTTGGCCTCCCAAAGTGCTGGGATTACAGGCGTGAGCCACCACACCCGGCTGAGGTAGAACTCTTGAGAGAATGGGAGAATTTTTTTTTTTTTTTAATCTCGCTCTCTCTCCCAGGCTGGAGTGCAGTGATACGTTCTTGGCTCACTGCAACCTCGACCTCCCAGGTTCAAGCGATTCTCCTGCGTCAGCCTCCCGAGTAGCTGGGATTACAGGCGCCCACTACCATGCCCAGCTAATTTTTGTATTTTTAGTAGAGATGGGGTTTCACCACGTTGGCCAGGCTGGTCTTGAACTCCTCACCTCAAGTAATCTGCTCACCTTGGCCTCCCAAAGTGCTGGGATTACAGGCGTGAGCCACTGCACCTGGCTGAGAATCAGGTACTTTTTTTTTTTTTTTGAGACGGAGACTCGGTCTGTTACCCAGGCTGGAGTGCAGTGGCGTGATCTCAGCTCACTGCATCACTGCAACCTCCACCTCCCGGGTTCAAGCGATTCTCTTGCCTCAGCCTCCTGAGTAGCTGGGACTGCAGGCGTATGCCACCACGCCTGGCTAATTTTTGTATTTTTAGTAGAGATGGGATTTCACTGTGTTGGCCAGGCTAGCCTCAAACTCCTGACCTCAGGAGATCCACCCACCTGGGCCTCCCAAAGTGCTGGGATTACAGGCATGAGCCACCGTGCCCAGCATTTGTTAATTTTTAATAAGTATCTATGAGATTTTGCAAACCAGCCCACCAGAGTCTCATCTGGAAAGTCACTGGCCTTTCCCCATGGGCAGCTGCAGCAGTAGTGTGTCTCTTTCATTTATTGCTTTAGCTGTGCAGAGGTTGTCTGCTTTACTCATACCAGTAGCTCATAGTGTTCTGACCCTCTTGCAGTCAGGCAGCCAATGTGATTGGAGGACCTGCCACTCTCTGGACTTGCCTTTCAAATAGCTCAGCGTTTAAGTCCTTGTGTGGTTTCAAGACCTGAGAATGGTGGGGTTTCAGTGGTAATACAAACAGGGTCACTCAAAAACTATTTCTGGTTTGCCTGTAGAATATGCAATATGTTTGTTTTGCTAATTTTTGTAAGGGGATGGATGAGGGAGATTTTCCTTTTGAATTATATTTGGTTGATTGAACAGGCATGAAAATTATCGTCTATTCGCAGAGCGTACATCAGCTAGTGGAGAGGGAAGTGGCATGCCTTACAGGTTTGCTAAGTGTAGGAGAAACCAGTCTAGAAATTACAAGTGAATAATTCCCCAAAGCAGCTAATGAAGAATTGGCTATAATTCAGTTTGTTTTTTATGAAATAGATGAGTAATTGATGGTATGACAAGTGTATTATGCTAATGGAATCATTTAATATCTTATGTTAACACCCACCTAAAAGGAATACTAAGTTAATTGATGTCTATTTAAGGAAAACCCTGTAGTGGTGTTGAATGTCAGAACTCATGATTTGGTTGCAGCTACTCCTTCAGGCTGCCATTCCAGTTTCAATTTGACAATTTTTTCATCAGAATTGTTTAACACTTTCACTCTATTTGAAGCTTTTTTCCTGAAACTTGTATAATGGTAGGTCGAGGACTTCACAGGTGTTTATGAAGAAGTTGATGAAGAACAGTATTCGAAGCTGGTTCAGGCACGCCAGGATGATGACTGGATTGTGGATGATGGTAGGTGGGACGGAGGTGGGGGCGGGAATGTTGCTTCCTAGGCACTGTGTTAGTTGCTTCTTGTAGATTCTCACTCATGTGGTGGAGTTGCTGCTTTGCCTGGGCAAATGTAAGGCACTGTTAGGATCTTACCTTTGGTTTGGATTTTCCTTTAATTGTTTGAGGATGAGGAAGCAGAATGGCAGGACATTTATTTGGGGATGTTTTGGAGAATCTAGGCACATACCTCAGGATGTAGTATAAATCCTCCAGGTAATGGCTATGTAAGAATTGGGAGGAGCCTCTTGTCTGTGGGGCCAATGCACAGTGCTTGGAATTAAGGAATGCAGGTTCGGGATCCATCGTTCCTACTTTCCAATTCTATGACCTTGGACAAGTCACTTAATCTCTCTGCGCCTCAGAGTCTTCATCTGTAATATGGGGATGAGAAAACTACCTTCTGTTAGAGTTGTGAGGTGTATATGAGGTTCTAGGTATGAAAATTAACTTGGTCAGTAGAAAGCACCATACAAAGGCTGGTCCTAATGTCCTGTGCCCCTTCTGAAAGCTCATTGGTTCTCACTTGTAGGGTCTGACTTCATGGCCATGTGAATGCTGACCACAGGGAGCATGTAGATTGTGCCTGTGACTATTTATGTTTCTACTTGTGTAATTGGATTCAGCTATATTGCCAGTTTTCCCTTGTAGACTGGGATATCTCTCTGGGCTTGGGGTAATCTTGATTCTTTTTATTCTTCTGGTAGAGTAAAACTGCTATAAAGCATCCTATTGTGGCAGACTTTTATCCTGTGGGTCAAATCGTTTCCTGAGGTCACCTAGCTAGGTATAATATATATCATTTGGTTTTGACTCCACACCTGCTGTATGGATGCTGTGCATTGTCTGACACCTGTGTGAACAGAATTCTGCTGCACTTAAAAATAGCACAGGCCAGGAAAACATCTGAGCAGGTATAAAAGGTTTTTTTGGTCATGGCTAAAATATTATTGGCCACTTTTAGAAATTTGATCCCAGTATTAAATTTTTCCCTGCAGATGGTATTGGCTATGTGGAAGATGGCCGAGAGATTTTTGATGATGACCTTGAAGATGATGCCCTTGATGCTGATGAGAAAGGTACCTACCTTTTGTTTTCCAGGGTGGTGTTTTGAGATTTAAAGAATTCTCTAAAATTAGAGATGACTTGATACTCTGATAGTTTACCTTTGAGAGAAGGACCTAACTACCATTGTTTTTAGGTATAGAATATGTTCTAATATGAAAAGAAGTATGGTTATGTGGAAAATTAAACATAAAAAGCAGAAACAACATCAGGAAATGAAGTTTCATGTCTCTGTTATTCAAGTAGTGTGGTCTTATTTTGAAGTTTTCAATCCTGTGGTCATTTAAAACTTGCTGATTTTGAGGGCTGCAACAGTAATTGATCTCTTTTAATTCCTACTGAAGTGATATACTTAGAATTTTAGCTCTTTGCTAATTGTATAGCACAATAACAAGGTTTAGAACTAGAGTAATCAGCTTGCTTTGTCTAATTGAAATTTAAAATAATATGGATGAATGTGTCAGATTGTCTTAGCTGTACAATCATTGGCCATTTTTTTTTTTTGAGTAAACAATCCTGATTTAGTTCCTGTAAAATGAGAATGGAAAATTCTCTTCAGTATTTTTTTTTTGTTTAGTTTGTTAATTAGTCTTCTACTACCGAGTGGTAGATTGGGGTCAGCAAACTATGGCCCTCTCACAACCAGTTTTTGACAAAAAGTTTTATTGAGATACAGTTCACATACCATACAATTCACATATTTAAAGTATACAATTCAGTGGCTTTTAATATAGTCACAGAGTTGTGCAGCCATCACCACAATCAATTTTAGAACATGTTTGTTACCCCAAATGGAAATCTTGCCTGTTTTTGTGTGGCTCTCGAGCTAAGAATAGTTTTTACGTTTTTAAGCGGTATTTTAAAAATAAAAAATAAAAAGAATATGTAACAAAAGAATATGTGACCAAAAGCCTAACATCTGTGCTGTCTTGCCCTTTACTGTCCGGATCGTCATTTGCAGGATAATATTTTGCACCATTAGTTTTCTCTCTCCTTCAACCACATACACGGAGACTTTTTGCTCAGTGAACTTTTAGAACTTCAGCAGTGACCTCCTAAGAATAAGGATACCTGACTACTTAACCACAATAACATTATCATGATATTATCTAATATATTGTCTGTATTAGAAGTTTCCCAATTAGCCCAACAGTATCTTTTAAAGCTATTTTAAAAAATGGAGACTCCATTTTTGTTTTCATGTCTCTTTAGTCTTTTTTAGTGTAGAACAGCAACACCTCCCCCCACTCCCCGGCCCCTGGCCTCTTTTTGTCTTTCATGACATTGATTTTTAAAGGGACAAGGCTGTTTGTTTTGTTGAATGTCCCACAATCTGAGTTTTGCCCGACTGCTTCGTTGTGCTTAGATTTGGGTTAAATATTTTGGCAACAATAAATAAATATTTATAAATAAATGCTTTGTCAAGACCTACAATACAAAGTTCTATTCTTCCCATATCAGGGGCATATAATGTCACTTGTACCATTATTGTTGATACTAAGTTTGATCTTTTGGTTAAGATGATATTTGTCAGATTTCTTCCTTGTAAAGCTACTTTCCTCCCTTTTGTAATTAATGCAAAATAGGGGGTGATAATTTGAGACCATGTATATATCCCATTTCCCCATGAATTTTTACCCAGTGCTTTTAGCATCTATTATTGATCCTTTCCCTTCTTTTAAAAATTAATGCTTCAGACTCATGTATTTCTAAAAGATTTACTGTTATAATTCAGTAGCCATTATTATCATTTTTCCTTTTTATGTTCAAATTATCTCAGATTTGGCTGGTGAGAGCCCTTTTAAGCCACGTCCTGTGTTCTTTTGACATGGCTCCATCAGTCTTTGAGCATTTCCTTGCTTTCTGGGTCAAGAGGATAAGATGTTCCAGGTTTAGCTTGTATTCTTCCTGCCCTGGACCTGGAACCAACCATTTCTCCCAAGAATCCTGGTTCCTTTTAGTGGGGAATGGTATCCAGATATGGGAGATGGATGTACTCATTGCTATTGGGGTGTAATGGCTTCTAGGCCCTTTCAGTGAACAGAACAAGGAAATTATATATATCATGAGTTCATACGGATATATTTGATTGGTTGAAATCCAACATCACTGGGTTCTTTATCTTCCCAATTCTATATTTGTATCTGCCTTCACCCTCAATGAAAACCCTTGTCTTCTAAAATACACACAAAATAATGTCAGAATCACTAAATCAATATCTGTACTAACAACCTTTCTAAGTAAAATTTATGATTTCTCTACAGTTTTATTTGTTCTTGGTATATATCCTAAGGGTCTGTAGTCAAGAGTATTGTGTTCAGAAGCTATAAAAAGTAATTTTTTTGTGTGTGTTGTATTGATTTACTATGTAGGTTCATTTTTTGTTTGTATTCAAATTTCAGTTTTAAAAAATCCTTTTAATTTTACTTCTGAATATTGTAAAACATATGATTTAAAAATGAAAATCAGGAACTCTTTTTTATTAGTTTCTGGTTTATTACAAAAAATAAGCATATGTGTATTTTTTTCTGTGTGTGATGTTATTTATTTATTCATTTATTAGTTAAATTAGAATATGTGAACCATCTTCCTGGTTCTGCCAACCTGTATAATGTGGAAAGTTTCTACACTCGTACCATTTGGTAGCAATGTGGCTAATTATGTATTTCTAGTTTGTGTGAGTCCATGAAGAAGAGAATGAGCTCATGTGCCACTTTCATCTCCCTGAACTGAGGAGGCATATGTTAGAGTTATGGTTCTATTGTTAATTGGCTGTGTCATCTTGAACTAATCCCATTACCTATCTGGACTTGAGTTTTTGTCAGCTGTAAATTAGGAGGTTGGAATGGACAGTGAGCTTCTCAAAGAAAGGACTCAGTCCTGGTAATCTCAGTGCTAATCACAGTAGTGGACTCAAAGTAAGTATGTAGTTTTGTTGAATAAAGGAGCCATCTCTGTGTTTCCATAGTCATCATATTATCTCTTCCGAGTAATAAGTTACTGAAGAGAATGATTTGATCCGGAAGAGAGCTAGTCTTAGAAATTTTTATTTCGTGCTTTGCTACCACCATTCACCCCCCACTGTTTCAAGTGTCCATTACTAGGAGCCCAGTAAGGTCACAAGATCCTAGGAAGGAAAACGGACTTCTGCAATGTACTTTAAAGACTTATAAGAAATTACTAAGTTTTGCTTAGAAGTAAAAAGTCAACTCTTTATGGTGTGGATCTAATTCCTGGGATGTTGTTTTCAAACAGAGAAAAATGGCCGGGTGCAGCGGCTCACGCCTGTAATCCCAGCACTTTGGGAGGCCGAGGTGGGCAGATCACCTGAAGCCAGGAGTTCAAGACAAGCCTGGCCAATATGGTGAAACCCCATCTCTACTAAAAATAGAAAAATTAGTCGGGCGTGGTGGTGAGCGTCTGTAAACCCAGCTACTTGGGAGGCTGAGGCAGGGGAATCTCTTGATCTCTTAAACCCGGGAGGCAGAGGTTGCAGTGAGCCAAGATCGTGCCACTGCACTCCAGCCTGGGTGACAAGAATAAACAAAACAAAACAAAACCATAGAGAAAAATATCAACCAAGTCCCAATGAAGAAAAATTAGCAGGAAAATGCAGTAAAACAGAAACACTAAACTGTGGAAGAATTCCACCTCAAATGTTTACTTGTATTCAAATTTTTATCCTTCTGTCTAAATCCTGCCAACCTGCAGTGGTGAGATTAAAGCCCTCTCATGAAGCCTTCCTTGCTATTCAAACCTCTGTTGACCTCCTCTGTTCATACACTATCAAGACCTGAATTTTATATACTAAACATTTTGACTATTAATTACATTCTGTTTTCGAAGTGCTCCAGATGATACAGATCTCCTGTCTCACATTTTTCACAAATGTCTTACAAACCTTTTCACAATCTTAGGCCCATGAAAATACTTTTTTTTTTTTTACTGTGGTAAAATATGCATAACATAAAATTTACCACGAGTGACATTTAGTATATTCACAGTGTTTGCAACCGTCACCATCATCTTGTTCCAGAACATTTTCATCATCTAAAATGGAAGCCCCATACCCATTAGCAGTCACTTCCCAATCTCTCTTCCCCCAGAGCCTGACAACCATCAATCAGCTTTCTATCTTTATGGATTTGTGTATTCTGGACATTTTACATTTCATATAAATGAATCATGCAATATTTTATCTTTTGTGTTTGGCTTCTTTGACTTAGCAGAAGATTTTCAAGTATCATGTTTTCAAGTAGCATGTATCAGTACTTCATTCCTTTTTATTGCTGAATAATATTCTACTGTGTGGATGTACTACGTTTTGTTTATTCATTAGTTGATGGACATTTGGATTGTTTTTTACCTTTTGGCTATTGTACGTAGTGCTACTATGAGCATTTGTGTACGAGTTTTTGTTTGAATGCCTGCTTTCAATTTTTTAGGGTACTAACCCAGGAGTGAAATTGTGTATATGTTGTGGTTGTTTTTTTTTTTTTTTTGAGACGGAGTCTCGCTCTGTCACCCAGGCTGGAGTACAGTGGTGCCATCTCGGCTCACTGCAACCTCTGCCTCCCGGGTTCAAGTGATTCTCCTGCCTCAGCCTCCCAAGTAGCTGGAATTACAGGCACGTGCCACCACGCCTGGCTAATTTTTGCATTTTAGTAGAGACGGGGTTTCACCATATTGGTCAGGCTGGTTTCGAACTCCTGACCTCATGATCTGCCCGCTTCGGTCTCCCAAAGTGCTGGGATTACAGATGTGAGCCACCGCGCTGGCATGTATATGTATTTTTATTTCCTTTTCTTTCTTTTTTCTGAGACAGATTCTTGCTCTGTTGTCCAGGATGGAGTGCAGTGGTGCGATTTCGGCTCACTGCAACTTCCGCCTCCTGGGCTCAAGCTATCCTCCCACCTCAGTGTCCCGAGTAGCCAGGACTGCAGGCACGTCCTGCCACGCTCGGCTAATTTTTTGTATTTTTAGAAGAGACAGAGTTTCGCCATGTTGCCTAGGCTGGTCTCAAACTCCTGGGCTCAAGCAGTCCGCCCACTTTCCCTTGGAAAGTGTTGGGATTACAGGCATGAGCCATGGTGCCCGGCCCCTTTTCTTTCTTAAAAAAAAGATAATGTTATGGAGGTTTTGTACTTTGCTTTTTTCATGTAGCAAGATGTCTTGAAAATCACCCCGTATTAGAACATAGAGAGCTTGTTTTTAATTATTTATTTCTATGTAGCTGCATAGTATTCCGTTATAGGGATTGCACAATGTTTATTCAAATGGTTTCCTTGGAGGGACATTTAGATTATTTTGAGTAATTTGCTATTATAATGCAACATCCAATAACTCTGTGCATATGGTGTTTTCCTCAGAGAAAATTCCCAGAAGTGGGATTGCTGGCTCAAAGAGTAGCTACACATAATTTTTTTTTTTTTGAGATGGAGTTTTGCTCTTGTTGCCTAAGCTGGGGTACAATGGCGCGATCTCGGCTCACTGCAACCTCTGCCTCCTGAGTTCAAGTGATTCTTCTGCCTCAGTCTCCTGAGTAGCTCGGATTACAGGTGCCTGCCACCACACCCAGCTAATTTTTGTATTTTTAGTAGAGACGGGATTTCACCATGTTGGCCAGGCTGGTCTTGAGCTCCTGTCCTGAGATGATCCACCCACCTTGGCCTCCCAAAGTGCTGGGATTACAGGCGTGAGCCACCACGCCCAGCCCACTACACATAAAATTTTATTAGCTATTGCCTATTCTTCATAGGAGCTGTCCCATTTTACACTCTCATGAACAACGTATAAATGTCTGTTTCTCTATAGCCTTACTAACAGTGTTTTCAAGCTTTTGAATTTTCGCCACTCTGACATGTGAGAAGTGGCATTTCAGTGTGGTTTTCATTTGCATTTTTTTTGTTTGTTTTTTTTTGAGACTGAGTCTTACTTTGTCACCCAGGCAGGAGTGCAGTGGTGTGGTCTCAGGTCATTGCAACTTCTGCCTCCTGCTTTCAAGCGATTCTCCTGCCTCAGCCTCCCAAGTAGCTGGGACTACAGGTGTGTGCCACCATGCTCGGCTAATTATTGTATTTTTAGTAGAGATGGGGTTTCACTATGTTGGCCAGCCTGGTCTCGAACTCCTGACCTCGTATTCCACCCGCCTCGTGGCCTCCCAAAGTGTTGGGATTACAGACATGAGCCACCATGCCCAGCCTCATCTGCATTTCTTTTACATCATCTTTTCATAAAATGTAACTATTTATATATGTTTGTGTTTACTGCCTGCTTTCCTTTTGGGCTTTTTATCTTTTAATTTTTTAAAAGTTCTTTGTCAGGGAAATTGGTCCTTTATCTGTGATACATATTGCAAAAATTTTTTCTTCGTTTTTCTTTTAACTTGGTTTTCTTTTTTCTTGGTTTTTCTTTTTACACCAATTCTGGTGTAATTGAATTTATCATTTTTTTTTCTTGCAAGTGGATTCTGAGTCACAGAAAGATTTTCACTGCACCCAAATTGCAAAGGAATTGCTTTTTAAAAGGTTTTTGTAAAGTTTCATTTTTAAAAATTTTGATTTGTGATCCATTTGGTGTTTATACTGGTTTACTTCTTTACAAATGGCTAGCCAACACTACTTAATAAAGTCCATCTTTTCCTTAGTGATATGGGATGCCACCTTCATTATATATTAAATTTCCATAAGTAATTGGGTCTTATTCTGGACTTTATGTTCTGTTTCATTTGGTCTATTTGTATGCCACTACCACATTCTTATTTTCTTAATTTTTTTATTTTGAGACGGAGTCTTGCTCTGTCGCCCAGGCTGGAGCGCTGGAGTGCAATGGCATGATCTCGGCTCACTGCAACCTCTGCCTCCCGGGTTCAAGCGATTCTCCTGCCCCAGCCTCCTGAGTAGCTGGGATTACAGGCATGCGCCACCACGCCTGGCTGATTTTTGTATTTTTAGTAGAGACGGGGTTTCAGCAGGTTGGTCAGGCTGGTCTCGAACTCCTGACCTCGTGATCTGCCTGCCTCGGCCTCCCAAAGTGCTGGGATTACAGGCGTGAGCCACCGTGCCCAGCCTACCACATTCTTTCAATTATTCATTGTTGGCTTTTTTTGAGATCAAGACTATTCTGGGATGAATCAGAAAGCGAGAGTAAAATTGACGGTATTAGAAAAGTTTGTAGGTGATTTACACATGGCCACAAGAGAAAACATATGGCAAAAGTTTTGTTTGTTTTTTTTTTTTTTGAGATGGAGTCTTGCTCTGTTGCCAGGCTGGAGTTCAGTGGCGTGATCCCAGCTCACTACAATCTCGCCTCTGGGGTTCAAGCGATTTCCCTGCCTCAGCCTCTGGAGTAGCTGGGATTACAGGCACGCGGCACCACGCCTGGCTAATTTTTTGTATTTTAGTAGAGACGGGGTTTCATCATGTTGGCCAGGATGGTATCGATTTCCTGATCTCGTGATCCGCCCGCCTCGGTCTTTTAAAGTGTTGGGATTACAGGAGTGAGCCACCGCACCTGGCCGGCAAAAGTTGTTCTTTAATGAGCAGATGTCTCTGTGCTGTTTAGTGTTGATATGACATACTGTGTATCTGGTTGCTGTTTCTCATAAAATGGAAATTAGGATGCCACCATATCATAATTGGTAATCCCATTTCTTCACAGTTAAATTTTCCTATCAGATTCAGTATACAGCTAAAGAGATGATCTCATGAAGGCTACTACGCTAATTTCTTGGTTCAAGATTAGCTTTATCTTTTTATTTCTGTGGGGAAAACAAACCCAAATTCTCACTTTTTTAAAAAGCTTTTTATTCACATTAACAATAGCAGTTAAGCAGTCACACTTATGCTGATATTTAACTGGTATTTCATTAGTTTCTGTAAAAACATTTGGCCCATGTTTTCTTGAATTAAACTCATTTAAAATTTTTTTTCCTACATACCTTGTATAAAATCTCATAGTTTTGTTTTGTTTTGTTTTTTGAGATGGAGTCTTGCTCTGTCGCCCAGGCTGGAGTGCAGTGGCGTGATCTCGGCTCACTGCGAGCTCCACCTTCCAGGTTCACGCCATTCTCCTGCCTCAGCCTCTGGAGTAGCTGGGACTACAGGCGCCCACCACCATGCCCGGATAATTTTTTGTATTTTAGTAGGGACAGGGTTTCACTATGTTAGCCAGGATGGTCTCCATCTCTTGATCTCGTGATCCACCCTCCTCGGCCTCCCAAAGTGCTAGGAATACAGGCATGATGTATTTTTAATTCTAACATTTTTCTTCCCAATAGAGATCAGGTGACTAGGCTTTTAGTTTTCCATTTTGATTTTTGCTGATGCATGTTTCTAAATAATTCATATTCCAATAGGAAAAGATGGTAAAGCACGCAACAAAGACAAGAGGAATGTAAAGAAGCTCGCAGTGACAAAACCGAACAATATTAAGTCAATGTTCATTGCTTGTGCTGGAAAGAAAACTGCAGATGTGAGTTTCACGGTTTCCTTATTTTTTGTATTTTCCTTTGTGAGGTGAATTTAATATTTGATTATACAGATAATAGGTGCTCTGTATATGGTTGAGTAACATTTTTCCAATTTCACTCACTAAGTTGGATGTAGATTTCTAAGTGAATTAAGGCACCTCAGTGGTTGGAACTTGCTAAATGGAAAAGAAAATTGAACAGAAAAGCTGAATTGAGAGTGTGTTTAATTTTAGTGAGGAGCAGGAAGATCATGGAATAAGGGCGAAAGTAGAGGACGGGAGCTATAGATGTAGGAATGATATATACACAGGTGGTTGTTAAAATCTGTGAATGTAGATGAGCACTCAGAGTGAGGAATGAAGAGGCAAGGACTAACTGGCTAGGTCCTTCCTTTCATATACATGTGTGTAGTTTTGGTGAGACATTTTAAGTGCAAGGCTTTCTCATGTTACCTTTCTTTATCATTTCCAGAAAGCTGTAGACTTGTCCAAGGATGATCTGCTAGGTGACATTCTACAGGATCTTAACACTGAGGTAAATGAATCTCCAGGAGTTGTAAAATATGCAGGGGACATAGACTGAAGAAACACTCTAGTAATTATACAAAACAGACTATTGCCAGAGTTTTTTTTCTTTTTTTTGAAACAGAAGCTTGCACTGTTGCCCAGGCTGGCGTGCAGTGGTGCGATCTTGGCTCGTTGCAACCTCTGATTCCCAGGTTCCTCTTCCGTGATTCCTGCCTCAGCCTCCCGAGTAGCTAGGATTACAGGCATCTGCCACCATGCCCAGCTAATATTTTGTATTTTTACTAGAGACTGGGTTTCACTATGTTGGCCAGGCTGGTCTCGAACTCCTTACCTCGTGATCCACCTGTCTTGGCCTCCCAAAGTGCTGGGATTACAGGCGTGAGCCACCGTGCCCGGCCTGTTGCCAGAATTTTTTAAAATGTAAGGATGCCAACAAAAAACCCCCCACCAAAAAACAAAGAAACCCCCTTCAGACTGGTTTTATCTCACCATTTTAGGTGAGTATTTCCAGCTGTTAGAGCTGTGTGATTATGCAGATAGGGATGTGTGGGTGTGTGTTTGAAGTAGTAAGAATATACCCAGGAGTCAGTTCTGTGAGTGCTCACTGCTTGTGTTCAGTTGCTGTGGTGTATGTTCCCTAAATAGATTGAAGCCTGTCAATCTGCACAATCAGGTATAAGAGCCTTGTCTTGAATTCTGAGTGGGAATGAAGGAAGAGTGAGTGAACTATCCCTGATAGAACTCAAACAGGATTAGCTGCATTGTGAGTTTGAGATTTGGCCATTTCCCATAAAGACTAAGCTCTCATTTAGAAGTGTACTTCTTTTGAAGTGACCATTGATTAAAATGACTTAACAACACCATGTAGTTTTATCTTGACAATTTTTAAATGTAATATTCTCAAAGGGTAAGTGAAAGTATGTTAAATTTTAAAAAGAAAAAATTGGGGAGGGGGTAGATTTAATATCTATTTTAGTTTTCTTGTGATTTCTATAGTATTGTTGCTATAGTAACCACAGTACATGACATAGATGGGAGTGGGGAGGGGGAAAGGGAAAGAAAAGAAAGCTTTGCTTATTGGGCTTCAGTGAGTGAAGAAGTATACTTTTTCTGTCTGTGGTAAACCAAGCATGGCAGTGAATATGTCTTACCTTTCCTTTTAGGCACCTCAAATAACTCCACCACCTGTAATGATACTGAAGAAGAAAAGATCCATTGGAGCTTCACCAAATCCTTTCTCTGTGCACACTGCCACGGTAAAGTGTGTAGAGACACCTTCAATCTTGATTTATAGTATTGCTTTAAACTTATTTTGTTGCTTTTCTATATGAGGGAAATACCTTTACATTTGTTTTTGATTTTTGTTTTAAATTAGGACTCCCATTCAATTTATAGTTTCATGTATTTCAAAAATAGCATGTGCCTGCCTTTTTCATAGTAAATTTGCAGTAACTAGTATGTGTTTATTATAGGTATTACAACTGTGGTAAATGCAATAATTTTCCTCCCAGAAGCAAGTATTTTTTTGTAAACCTAGGTAACAGTAAAATAATTGAAGCTGTTACATTAATAATACATAAAATGTTTTTATAAAAGGGAACTGTCATTATCTTTGGTCAGGGTAGGACAGTTGCATATTTTTAGTATGTGGGTCTAACTGACTAAATATTTAAAAACGTTTACAGGCAGTTCCTTCAGGAAAAATTGCTTCCCCTGTCTCCAGAAAGGAGCCTCCATTAACTCCTGTTCCTCTTAAACGTGCTGAATTTGCTGGTAAGTGTGATGTCAGGCAGAATTGCAAGAGTGTTGAGTGGTGTCTGTCAAAAATGGAGGCCCTATGATGGAGGAGGTAGAGGAGATTTTGAAGGTGTTGTGATGGCAAGTTTAAATGTGAAGATTTGAATTCATAAAAATTTCAGTAAAAGTTAAAAACACCCAATTTGGAGTTTAAAGAGACATGCAAACATAGTATAGAAAAGGGACAGGCTGCTATTTTAGTGTTGGATAAGGCTTTGTGCGCCTTTGTGTGCCTTTGTGTGCCTTTGTATCATGGCACTAACACATGACAAGAATGTGTGATGATGCCTACAGGCGATGATGTACAGGTCGAGAGTATAGAAGAAGAGCAGGAGTCAGGGGCAATGGAGTTTGAAGATGGTGACTTTGATGAGCCCATGGAAGCTGAAGAGGTGGACCTGGAGCCTATGGCTGCCAAGGCTTGGGACCAAGAGAGTGAGCCAGCAGAGGAAGTGAAACATGAGGCGGATTCTGGGAAAGGGACCATGTCCTACTTGTAAGAGCATTTTATGACTTTTCTGGCAAATAGGACCACAATTTTTCTGTTGGATTTTGAAAGGTTTTTGAAAATGTCATTTCTGCAGAGGAAGTTTTCTCCCAGATGTCTCTTGTTGGGACATTGATCAAGAAGGTGATAGCAGTTTCTCAGTGCAAGAAGTTCAAGTGGATTCCAGTCACCTCCCATTGGTAAAAGGGGCAGATGAGGAACAAGTATTCCACTTTTATTGGTTGGATGCTTATGAGGATCAGTACAACCAACCAGGTAATCATATATAAGGTAACTATATGCCTTTAACTCAGAGTAGGACTTTTCCCTTAAATATTTTATTTTTTGTTTTTTTTTGTGTGTTTTGTCTTTTTATTTTATTTAATCAATTTCTTTATTTCTGTTTTTTTTTTTTCTTTATCCCTTAAATACTTGAGTGATTGTAATTAGCTCAGGTCAGGCCCTGCCCTCACTTAACACGTATTGTAAGAGAGCGACACTCATTCATTGTAAAGTGAATGCGCCACCCTGATGGAGAGGAGCTATGGTGTGAATAATCCTTAAAGATGCTTATTCCAAAAATCGGTTACATATGGTTTTGGAATGTGTGTTTGTAGTTCACTATTGATGTGTCTGAAGTTACAGGAATGCACTTTAATTTAAAGGGAATCAGTCATTAATTTGTCTGTTTCTTCAGCAAATTTGAATGCCTATTGTGTGCTAGGCACTGAGATGGGATGAATAAGCTGGACAAATTCCCTGCACTATAATGGAGCTTATGTTCTAGGAGGGTGGCAGTGGGTGGGGGCACATTAGCAGTAAATGAGATAAATTGATAAATGATGTAAAGAAAATTAGTTGGGCGATGGCCAGGGGAGGCCTGTCTGAGGAAATGACCACTGGGCTGAGATTTAAGGTATTTGCAGAGCTGATGAAAGGGCATTTCAGCTTAATGAGCCAAGTACTAGCAAAGGCCTAGAGAGAGGAAGGAGGAGGCCTGTGTGGTTGTAGCATAGTAATCAAGTGACAAGATTGGTATAAAATGAAGCTGGAGATAAAGACAAAGGCCAGATAATATAGGACTTTGAAAGCCTCGTTAAGGAGTTTGAATCTTCTAAGAGCAATGGGGTGGCATTGGAGGGTTTTAAGTACAGGGGGTGGTGGTCACATAATTGGGTTTACATTTTAACAGGAACAGTGGTTTGTGTAGAGAATAAGCACTGTGGTGCATGTGTGCCTGTGCACACACACATGTGGAGGGATGGGCTGGCATGGGGTAATGGGGAAGTGTGGAAGCCCTGGAGATCAGTCAGTCCAGGGCAGGGCTGCTAGTTACTTGGACCCTGGTGGCTGGAGAGGAGAGAAGTAAAGGCATTTGACATGTCTTTTGACACAAACTTGTTAATGGATTGGATGGGGGAGATGACAGAAAGGAGGAATCAAGGATGATTTCTAGGTCATCCTAATGAGCTAATACTGTGAATTCTTGACTCACAAAAAGCCCGGAGGCTGTTCAGTGTTCTTTTGTGCCTCTTTGAGCCCGTCTTCATTGTGGGACTGTGCATTGCAAGATCTGTCAGATTAATGTTAAATACAGTATGCACTCGTAAACAGAGTTGTCTTTATTTAGATCCTTTTTGGATCTGTGGTACATGCAAATAGTGTATTTTTCAAAGCGATTTCCTGGAGGCTGTATCTAGTGAAAAGAGGGAGTACCTAGATGTCAGCAAAGTAAGGGTGTGAGTAAATTGAAGGCCACATTTACCTTAAAGATAACCAGGCATTGACTTTAACTGGAAAAACGTTAATGATCTCTGGCAGGGGTGGGGGTGGTCAGAAGCATTAATATACTGCAGCTTATCAAATATATATAAATTCTTGAGCCACTTGAGTAGCACACTGCCATGTGTTTCTTAGGAAAAGATATAACCAATTTTAGAAATGATATCTTAATTTACTTTAGCTAGGACAAAATGATTTGATTAGACCCCCTCACCTCTTTGACTATTTTGTTACTCTGCTGGAAGGCTGGCAAGTATGATTACATGAGGCTGAGCAGATGATTTTCCATCCATTGCTGAAACCCAGGGCTGCCCCATTGTACAACCTCAGGGAATACCATTTTCACGTGACTTTCCTGGAGCACAGCAGTGTGACTGATGCTCCCTGGAGCTGGGCAGCACACTGGCCTGGCTATCCCAGTATTATTCCCTGTGCTTTGCTGCATCTGCTCAATGCTGCATTTCATTCCCTATCTTGGTTAATGGTCCCCTCAAAACCAGAAACCTGGGAGCCATCCTTGATTCCCTCCTTTTCCTCACTTTCCTTTCCAAGTCTGGTTAGTTTTCTCTGCCGAAAGTGGACAACTTACCTTCTCTTTCTCCTCATATCTACCACCCCGATCCCTTCTTGCCCACTGAAACAATTGCACCAGCCTCCTAATTGATCTCTTAGCTATCGTCTTCCACATCACTGCTAGAGGGACTGATCAGAAGGGCAATTCTGACCATGTCAGTCTTCATTAAAAAAAAAAATCCTCAGTGGCTACTGCCCACAACATAAAGTCCAAACTCCTTAGCAAGTCTTCTGATGCTTGCTGTCTATGAATTTTGTTCCCTAGAAATAGTTCTCTGTATGTACTTTGCTGCTCTTTATACCTGTGTTCCTTTACTCATTGTTTTTTGTCTGATTGGAATGCGCTCATCTGACTCATTCTTTAAAATTCAGCCCAGATGTCATCTCCTGGGAGTTTACCTAAACCTCCAGATGGGTCTAGGAGCCCTTTCTCCCTGTGACGACATCATAGCCTTTCCCACTGTAGCATTTGTCCTATTATTTTGAAATGAACTGAGTCTGTGTTTTTCTTTGCCACAAAGCCTGTAAGCTCCTGGAGGGCTGGGATCTTTTATTTCCAGCATCCAGCAACAATGCCTTGCACATAGTAGGTGTTTAATAAATAGTTGTTGAAATAAACTGCACAGTGACTGACAGTCCTGTAGATGCAGGTGAAAAATTTCAGAGACTAGTGTTGCATTTGCTACTATTACTGAGTTTGCATCTTAATGCCTTGTAGCTTTGTGGGGTATGAGAATGCGTAACACAAAAGCAAATGGTTCCCCACTCCCCCACAACCCCACAAAGTAAATACATCCATAAAGCTTCATATTGCCAGCGTCAGTTGCCAAGGATTAGAACCTTAAGAAGCAACAACCTTCTTTCTTATGTGAAAATGAGTTGGTTATTTCTACATTTTGTTTACTGGTTGATACTCTTAGTAAACAGAGCATTGTTTTGCAGGGTAAGGATCTAGAGCCGCATTGTCCACTGTGGTAGCCACCAGCCACCTGTAGCTCTTTAAATTTAAATTAATTAAAATGCAATACAAATTAAAATTTATTTTCTCGGTCACTAGCCACATTTCAGGTGCTCAATAGCAACTGTGGCTAGTAGCTACCATATTGGATGGCTCAGAAACAACAATTCCATCATCACAGAAATTTATTTCAACTAGTGCTTGTCTGTAGTGATAAGTGTTGGAAAATTGAAGCATTGAAGCACAGCTATATTTGCAAAGCAACCAGTTTATGATATATGATGGTGTTGAATTCCTGGTACTGACCATAGTCATGGATAGGCTTTTTCAACCAATATTGGAAAATATTTTGCAATTGAAAGAGATACTAATTTGTTATTGATCTGTCATCCAAATGCTAAGGCAGAATGAAATTTCTGGTGCTGGAGAAGGCCTCAGAGATCATCTAGTCTAGTTATGCACTTAAGAAACTGAGGCTCCAAAAGATATAATAGCTCTTTAGTGGTAGAAGCTTGGGCTTCTCACCCTCAGTCCACTCTGCTGTTCTGGTTCCGTGGTACTTCTCAAGTTGCGTTCTCTCCTGTGGCGCATCTTTCTCTGTTATTGATGCCAACGGGTTAAATAAGATAGCTTAAAAAAACTCCTTTAATCTCAGAGGGTTGAACACTTTCATTGTGATAGCAGGTAATGATCACTGAGCTTTGGTGAAATCAATGCTGCTAATAAAAATGAAGTACTCCAAAAGACCCTGTTATTGTTTCTCACTTTCTAACAGATTCTGAGTAAGTCAGTTGTTGCTGAATGCTCCATAATTATGAAAAGAATCTTACTCTTTGCATATGGGAAGATATCCTGTCTTCACTATGACTTTTTCAAGGTTGAATAATCCTGACTGCACCTGGTTTCAGCTAGTAACTTTGGGGGGAATGTAATCTTTGTTTACCATGATCTTTTTTGTGGCAAATGAGGCATAAACAGTGTCAAATTTGTTGCATGAAGTGTGATATTAGTTTGACAGTAAAATGAGCTTATTTGAATCTTTGAATCCAATATTAGGGTCTTTATTTTTCTTTGCATAGCATTTTGTTTTTCCATCTTTAACTGTTGTGAGGATGACTTTTAATTTTCTGAGTTACTGTGATTTTTTTTTCTTTCTTAATCTTCCCATAGTCCTTCCTTCCCTCTCCCTCCCCATCCACCCTCCCTGTTACCCCCTCAAGCTGAAAGTCTCACAACTCTTGTAAGAATTTTAATCATCTGGAGAAATGAAAATTGTTAGATCATCTTATTTCTACCAGGATGTGTGACAAAAGGAGCCACTGATGAGTAGTCTTTGAAACTGGGGTAATTGACCTTGTGAACAGTAGCCTTTGCATGTACCAGAATTTTCTTAGTGTCTCAGATAAGTGGCTGTGTTGAGTGGCTTTGTTGATTACTGCTGTCTAATTATTCATGGAGCCCAGGATTTTGCACAGTGACCATCTCCTGGGTTGACTAACAAATGTTTGCAGTCTGTTCTTCGTGGCCAATTTTCATAAACAATGATTTGATGTCTAAAAAGGCGTGGTTTTACTTTATGGTATTCATTACTTAAATTACTGAAATAGAATAGAAAGGAACATTATAAACACTACCTAGTTAGATGTCCTAAGTAGCTGTGAGGTAGAAAAGGTGAAATAGAAGATAATAGTAGTCCCTATTGTGAGATATTTATTATTATATGGAATAAGAAATAAGAAGTAAATTATGTTTTTTGTAAACACAGTTTTACATATAGAAAAACACTGATGCACTAGTTATCCTGATACATGAATATTGGTTTTTATAGGTAAATACAAGCGCTAAAAAATTAAAATTATATTCTCAGATCTGTAATCTCACAAGAGGCTTAATTATGAGATTTGTTGGAAAATACTTTCCTTGTGTTTGTTTCTCTTTTTTTTTTTTTTCTTGAGACAGGGTTTTGCTGTGTTGACCAGGCTGGTCTCAAACTCCTGAGCTCAAGCGATCTGCCCACCTTGGCCTTCTGAAGTGCTGGGATCACAGGCATGAGCCACTGTGCTCGGCCTGTTTTGTTTCTCTTAATCTGTATAATCCTGGTTGTGGGGAAAGTGTTTATGCAAGTTAGAGAATCATTCTGTCTCCTGCCCTCCCAGTGGTCATACATTGTACCATTGTGTTAGTGTAGTATGGCATCAGTACTGAGTAAAGAACTGGTCTTGGGGAGTGGGAAATGGATATATTTGCTGTCAAAATGAGTTATCATGAAGGTATAAATATGTGGACACATTCAGTGAGCCTCTATATTGCTCCTTTAATTAGGTGAAATTGAAATGTTTCTTTTCTAGTGATTTTCACTTATTCTTTCAGGTGTGGTATTTCTGTTTGGCAAAGTTTGGATTGAATCAGCCGAGACCCATGTGAGCTGTTGTGTCATGGTGAAAAATATCGAGCGAACGCTTTACTTCCTTCCCCGTGAAATGGTAAACATTAGTGATTAGCTTTTAGTTCTCAGTCGTTGTATCTGCCACACATTCTGTGTTTTGCAGCCAGCTCTCTCTCTTTCAATAGGGCTACAAATTTTCTACAATCCTGATGCTTCTTTCTTGCTGCTCGCCTAGTGACCACTGATTGTCAGCAATTCTATTAGAGGTTGGGAAAAGTACAAAAAATAAAGTAGAACTCAGTTTTTCAACTAATTAGAGTATAAAAGTTTCTGAGTTTTAGTATATAATGCTTTCTTTCTCTCACTCCTCATTTCCATAATAATCAGGGTTAGAACTATAAGTCTCTAAAATGTGACATGACATTTGGCCCAGTTTTCATGGTTTTGCTGCATAGGCAGCAGTGATATTCCCTCCATTGCCATTTATTAACAAGTTCAATTCTATTTGCTTCTCCTTTTTTTTTGAGACGGAGCCTAGCCCTGTCGCCCAGGCTGGAGTGCAATGGCACAATCTCGGCTCACTGCAACCTCCGCCTTCTGGGTTCAAACAGTTTTCCTGCCTCAGCCTCCCGAGTAGCTGGGATTACAGGCGCCCGCCACCACACCGAGCTAATTTTTGTATTTTTAGTAGATACAGGGTTTCACCATGTTGGTCAGGCTGGTCTCAAACTCCTGACCTCGTGATCTGCCCGCCTTGGCCTCCCAAAGTGCTGGGATTACAGGCATGAGCCACTGCCTGTAAAAGACCAGTTCTTTACTCAGTACTGATGTCGTACTTCACTAACACAATGGTACAATGTATGACCACTAGGAGGACAGGGGACAGAATGATTCTCTAACTTGCATAAATAAAGGAGAAGCGCTCAGTCTGCTTCTCCTTTTTTATTGGGACTTAACATCCCCATTTCCCTCTCAGCCCCTCCCTATGTCAGTTGAACTGTGGAGTCTCTTGGTCAGGATTTACAACACTTATTCTTCCATTTTGTAGACTTGATCATCTTTATCGCTGATTTGTTTTTTATGATGCCATTGGGAGGAATTGGGCATTTGGTTTAGTACATTTTTTGAGTCTGTTTGTATCTTTGAACTTATCTGTAAGACTGCTATTAAATGTTTAAATGGGTGAGGATGAAAATTGATATAGACTTGGATTTTTGGTGGTTGAGAAGATCATTTATGTACAGATACTTTTTTTTCCCCTCTGTCCCCCTCTCTGGGATAACAGAAAATTGATCTAAATACGGGGAAAGAAACAGGAACTCCAATTTCAATGAAGGATGTTTATGAGGAATTTGATGAGAAAATAGCAACAAAATATAAAATTATGAAGTTCAAGTCTAAGGTTTGTATTTGGTGATGATTCTTTTCCAGCTCTGTTTGTTGTTTATTTTCTGATTTAGCAAATAGTTATTGCATATTTTCTTTGTGTAAAATGCCTTCTGTGCAGCTATAATTTATTGAATGGAAATTTCATAGGTATGAATGTAAAAACAGTATATCAGATTTGCAAAAATATTTTTTCTTTCTCTTTAAACTGCTTATAAAATAATGTTTATTAATTTGAATAAAAAGACAATCCATAGCAAATTAATTGCCTCTGGTGCTTGCAACATGTCTTGTGCTCTCATTCCCAAGTGCAGAAGAAACTGCTCTGATCTCGTTTGTATTAGTTTTTGCCAAGATGTTTTGATTAGAAAGTTAAGTAAGGTTTTATTTTTAAAAATCAGGGACTATGATACAGTCTGATAGAATGAAAATGTCTGGTTCATGTGCTAGTTATGATAAATTGTCTTGATTTTAGTGAGATATTGATGCCTTTGGCCATAATCGTGGGGGCTATAGCCTGCTCAAAATACTGGCTGTTAATAATGATCGCAGGGAGGATTGAGTTACTGAAGATGAGGCTAACAGTATTAACTATTTGAGTTTTGAATTGCGGCTGATGGGTCAAGTCTTTATAATTCTAGAAGCAACTGTGATATACTGGTGAAGAGCTTAGGTGCTGAGGCCAGACTGCTTGTGCTTTAAGTCCTAGCCCTATTACTTACTAGCATGTAACTTGGACAAGTGCTGAATGACTACTTTTTTTTTTTTTTTTTTGAGATGGAGTCTTGCTCTGTTGCCCAGGTTGGAGTGCAGTGGTGTGATCTTGGCTCACTGCAACCTCCACCTCTTGGGTTTAAGCAATTCTTCTGCCTCGACCTCCTGAGTAGCTGGGATTACAGGCACACGCCACAATGCCCAGCTAATTTTTTTTGTATTTTTAGTAGAGATGGAGTTTCACCACGTTGGCCGGGCTGGTCTTGAACTCCAGACCTCAAGTGATCCGCTCGCCTCGGCCTCCCAAAGTGCTGGGATAACAGGCGTGAGCCACCGCGCCCAGCCGAATGACTTCTTTATGCCTGTTTCTTCATCTGAGAAATAGGGCCCTATTTCAAGAGTTGCCGGAAGGGTTAAATCCATTAATTCATATTAGATGATGAGAGCAGTCCTTGCCAGATAGCCAACACTCAGTAAATATAAGCTATAATTATAATGCTAATTATTATTCTAGCAAGATGGAGTTGCTTAATATCAAATAGTAGCAAATCATTTAATGCATTAACATTGTAAAAAATTTTAAATTTTTATTGCCCCTCTTGAATGCAAATATTTCTGAGTTCTGTAGTGTCCAAGATGAGTCCTTTTAGCATTTTGACACTGGTTGTTTTAGTTCCAATTGAAAGAGGAAAGGGTACCTTTTTGGCTTTATTTACCTTTGTGTTCCATAAGGATTCTTGATGATTAAATACAAGAGCATGTATTGTAATACTGGTTAGTTTGTGAAGTTTTTGTCTTAAGGATTTTTTAAAATATCTACTTACCCAGCCAGTGGAAAAGAACTATGCTTTTGAGATACCTGATGTTCCAGAAAAATCTGAGTACTTGGAAGTTAAATACTCGGTAAGTCAAACAAAGAAAATTACTGGGTTTTGCTTGAGAATGACATTTTTCTGTTTTTGAACTTTCAACTGACTTTCAGTTACGAGTATTGGCAGGGCTTCTCAAGCCCACAGTTCATTGAGGTGGATTTATAGTAATGAATAATTGAAATGGATAAAATTAATTTAAGTATATAGACCACAGGTTACACTGCCTTTCTCTGCTTTTGAGTATGCATCTTTAAATAAACAAGTTGAAACAGCACGACTGTTTGTCAAGTGGAATGAATGCCACATGATGGAGTTGGACATCATTAGTCTGTTGAAGTGTCCCTTATGAGCAGTGGAAAGGTGAGAGAGGAGTGTCGGTAGCATTGCTATAGTGCTGCTCTTGCTCCTGTGACAGGCAAGGTCATTGCTATGGGATGTTAATTAACTGGACCTTAACCTCTTTTTACCTCTGTTCTAGTGTTTTGTTCCCACAGCGTTGGAAGAGAAAAACTTTTAAGAACTATTTCTGACAGTGGTGATGAAAAGTATTTTCAATGAGTTCCACTCTGTTGCTTCCATTCTTCTAATGGAGTGGTACTTACTTGGCAATTCTTTATCAGTAAAGCATGTACAGCTCTGGACAGAAATTCTCTTTTGGGGTAGCTTCTTGGCCTATTTTTCTTCTAATGGGTGTCATCAAGATGCATTATTTTGTCATTGTGAATTGGTTTTGTTTCCTACTGTGAATTGTTTTGGATTTCATTTGTGGCAAATTACATTTCATATATATCAAAGGGGTTTTCTTCTGTGCTTCATAGAGAGGCTTTTGTTTATTTCAAATATAGACTTTGGAAAATGCAAAGTAATAGTTTTAAACAAAAAGATTCTTTTTTTTTTTTCCTTTTTCAGGCTGAAATGCCACAGCTTCCTCAAGATTTGAAAGGAGAAACTTTTTCTCATGTATTTGGGACCAACACATCTAGCCTGGAACTGTTCTTGATGAACAGAAAGATCAAAGGACCTTGTTGGCTTGAAGTAAAAAGTCCACGTAAGGAAAAATATATGCTCAGAATGCTAAATAGATGGCTGATAGATGTGGTTTTTAAAAGGGAAGTTAGGAAATTGATCTATTTATTTTAATGTGTCTACTTCCTTTTCTGTTTGTTTCTTCAGTTTTCCTTGAGTGAGTATAGGGAGTACATTTGGAATCACCTTATCTCTGTAATGCCTGGCAGTTTAGTCTGAGGGAGGCCTTAGTTTGGGGTGCATGCCTCATTATGCTGTTATTCATATGTACTTCTGACCTGGCTGATGTGGCCCAGCTGTTGTGCATAGTGAACTGCTGACCTTTGAAGGAGAGGAGAATCGCTATTCAATATGGATAGTGCATGTTTTTCCTGTTACCTGATGTTTTTCAGTAATTGCTTCTATGATAGTCTGCTTTGTCTTAAAAATGTTTCATGATTCCTCCAAGGCAGTGTTTCAGTTTTTTTAAAACCTATTTTGGGTCCTGGATTCTTTGGAGAATCTGATGAAAGCTATAGACCTCTTTCCCAGGAAAATGAACATATGTACACACACGTGAGGATTTGCATACAACCCAATAATGTGGCTTATTTTTAGTTAGATGTTACAATATGTCATTCTCATTAGAAGGCAGGGTTGAAGAATATGCCAGTTAATGACAGATGTCTTAATTATAGTAGTTTTTCTTTTTCAGTAAATAGCTATTGATCTGTTGTATCTGTTCTCTTTCAGAGCTCTTGAATCAGCCAATCAGTTGGTGTAAAGTTGAGGCAATGGCTTTGAAACCAGACCTGGTGAATGTAATTAAGGATGTCAGTCCACCACCGCTTGTCGTGATGGCTTTCAGCATGAAGACAATGCAGAATGCAAAGAACCATCAAAATGAGGTTTAAAAAATAGGACAGATTTTGCACCCATGCCTTAGATGCAATACTTGCCTGAACTTGCACAGCTTTGCTTTAAGAGAAAGTTGTTCTTTTTGGAGGGGAAAGAATACTAATTCACTACTAAACTCTTATTATAGAGAATGAATTGAATTTGTCTAGTGTTGGAGTTTTTTCTTAAAGACTTAAATTGCTGAACTTATTTTTATTTTTGTCTATTAAATTTTTTACTTAGGAGAACTTCAAATGGACACAGACAGAATAATAAAATGAACTCCCCATACCAATCACTCATATTCAGCAGTTAGCAAGATTTTGTCACACTTGTTTATTTCTCTCCTTTTTTTCTTCTTGAAGTATTTTAAAGCTAGTCTCAGACATTGTGTCATTTTCTGTGTGAACCTTGGTATGCTTCTCTCAAAATGTGGTATTTCTTATATAATACCATTAGCACACCTAATAACATTAACAGTGACTCCTTGGTATAATCTGAAATACCCAGTCCATACTTACATGACTCCGTCTCTCAAGATGCCTTTTAAAACTCAATTTGTTTGATTCAGGATTCACACAAGATTCGCAGATGGTATTTAATCTATGTGCCTCTTGAATCTCTTTTAAACAGGAAGAACTCACTCCTACTCTCCAGTTTTTTTAATGACATTGAATAATTAAAGAATCATTGTTGGTTGTCTTGTAGAATATCCCATTTTCTCTATTTATTTGCTTTGTTGTGGTGTCATTGGACTTTTCCTCTATACCAGGGGTTGGCAGGCAATGAATTGTCTGTGAGCCAAATCCAGCCTGCTACCTATTTGTGCAAGTCAAATTTCATTGGAAGACAGCATGTCTACGGCTGCTTTTGCACTATGACAGCAGAATTGAGCAGTAACGGTGACCATATGGCCTGCAAAGCCTAAAATATTTACTGTCTGGCTCTTGAAAGAAAAAGTGTGCTGACCCTGCCTTATCCTTCATATTTCCGTATACTATAAGTGAGCTCTAAAGGATCAAATTAGATTCAGGTTCAACTTTTTTAGCCAAAATGCTTTATAGGTGATGCAGTGTACTTCATATTACATCATATCAGAAGACACAATGTCTAGTTAAGCTGCTATTAGTTGACAAAGGCTGGCTGGGATCAGTGGAAAAAAATAACCTGCTATTAGCGAGTCTGTGTCTGATTAGCGGTTGAATGAATGATAACTATTGTAATTCTCCATCAGTTTTTCATCTAAAGTTTTTTAACTTTGACACTACAGGTATTTTGGGCCGGATAATTCTTTTGTGGGGTACTGTCCTGGGCATTGTAGGATGTTTAACAGCATCCCTGGTCTTCACCTTCTAGATGCCAGTAGCATCTGTCCCCTCTAGTTGTGGCAACCAAAAAATGCCTACAAACACATCATTAGATGTCCCAGGGTCAGGGGATGTGTATGTGTGTATAAAATTACCCCCAGTTGAGAACCACTGAGCTAATGGCTTCATTTATGAGTCATTTTTGCCGGAATTAGTTAATTTCATTAGGAGTCATAAAATGGTGGTTTTTAAAAATTCTGTCTATGGTTTTTAAATTTTTCTATAAAATTGAATTTTTTTCTTTAGCCAGTATTATTTGGTTATGCCATAAAGGTTTACACAGGAAAGACAGGATAAATGCTTACTTCTTTCTCTTTAATTGCCAGTTGTCCTAGTAGGAAGTTGGGACCTATATTACATGCAGTCATGACTGATGCTTTATTTATTTATTTATTTTTGTTGTTACGTTTTAACTTCCTAAGTCCTTTTGACATTGATAGGGATCTTTTTTAATAGCATTTTGTCAGTATTTTCAGTATTTTCTGATTTTTTTTTTTTAATATGTGATTTGGCCTTTTTTTTTTTATTTGAGACAGAGTCTTAACTCTGTTGCCCAGGCTGGAGTGCAGTGACATAGTCTCGGCTTACTGTGGCCTCTGCCTCCCAGGTTCAAGTGATTCTCCTGCCTCAGCCTCCCGAGTAACTGGGATTACAGGTGCGCGCCACTACACCTGGTTAATTTTTAGTAGAGGCAGGATTTCACCATGTTGCCCAGGCTGGTCTTGAACCCCTGACCTCAAGTGATCTGCCCACCCCAGTCTCCCAAAATGCTGGAATTACAGGCGTGAGCCACTGTACCCGGCGTGATCTTTTAATAATAGTTAATACTGTAGATGGCCATAGTTCATAGTTAAGTGTTTGGGAGAAGTTTAATTAGTAGTTAGTTAAAATTTTAAGAAAGTATCCACCTCTAGTGTCCAGAATGAGGTTTCCACATTCCATTTTCTTTTCTTTTCTTTTTTTGAGACGGAGTCTTGCTCTGTTGCCTAGGCTGGAGTGGAGTGCAGTGATGCGATCTCTGCTCACTGCAACCTCTGTCTCCTGGGTTCAAGTGATTCTCCTGCCTCAGCCTCCTGAGTAGCTGGAATTACAGGTGTGCGTCACCACATGCCCAGCTAATTTTTATATTTTTAGTAGAGACGGAGTTTCACCATGTTGGCCAGGCTGGTCCCAAACTCCTGACCTTAAGTGATCCGCCCACCTTGGCCTCCCAAAGTGCTGGGATTACAGGCGTGAGCCACCATGCCCAACCCCATTTTCTAATAAAAGGAAATTGGGCGCTCTGGAGTAATGGCTGATTCAGGGAAGGAAATGTCCAGGATAAGTCTGGAACATCTTATTATACCAGAAAGCAACGACAGTATTAAAATCTACTGAAGATATGTCAAAAGGACTCAGGAATCAACTTGAAGAGTCTTCTACTGAACAAAGATGGGACAATGTGAGGGTAAGAATAAGTTTAACAGATTGCAACACATCAGATCCATAAGTTCATAATGATATTGTCTGCAATGACACCACATTGATCACTTCTGAAGGAAGCTAAGGAACCAACTCATTATTCTGAAAACTGATAAAGGGATTGAATGAAGGTTTTTGACTTTTCTGAACACATGCTATACCTCAGGCAACCAAGTAATTGATGAGGGAAAGTTTCTCTTCATAGACGGTTTCCAGCTAATAAATGAAAGATAAATGGAATAGTACCACTTTGTAATTGCCAGTGAAATAATGGATCTAGGAAGTGATCACCAGTGGGTACTTATATCTCTAAGGTAGAGATGAGCAGACATTATGTGCCTGTGCCTTTAGATAGAAGTAATCAGCGCCTCTAAAGTATTCTTGCCCCAGAATTGAACCTGATTTTGATCAAGCTTTTAGACCTAACTATGAATTTATAGGCAGTATGGAGACAGAAAAACAAGTTAAGTGACACTGTTGGGACACAAGTAGTGGAATCCATACTATGGGGCACTCTCTAGGACAAACAGCCTAGTTTCTTTAACAAATAAATTACAGGGGAATGACAGATGGGATAGGGTTGTACCTGTAGTTTTACATATCAACCATTATAAAGTATGGTCCTTGTGTGGTAAATAAAATTGAGATAATTGGAAAATATGAAAATTTAAATTCTGCCTGGGTAATTAATGATTTTAAGAAATTACTGTTCATGTAATTGTATTAGGTGAGATAATTATATTGTGATTATGTTTTTCAAACTTCTTTCAGAGTGGTGGTGGTTGTCAGATGGGTGAGATTTTGCCTCTAAGGGGACATTTGACAGTATCTGGAGACATTTTTGGTTATCACAACTCAGGGGGTCTGGGAATGGTAATACTGGCAACTAGTAGGGAGATGCTGGGGACACTGCTAACATCATACAGAGCACAGGACAGCCCCCACAACAAAGAATTATTTGGCCCAAGGTGTCAATAGCTCCATGATCGAGAAACCCAGTTTTAGAGATTGATCCTGAAATCTTCCCAGATAAAATGATGGGTTTGGGTTTTGCTTCAAAATAATCTAGAGAGAGGAAGGAAGTAGGTAGGGTTATAGATGAGTTGATAATTGAAACTGGATGATGGCTATATAGGAGTTAATTTTATTTTGTCTATTTTTAATGTGTTTACATATTTTTATAATAAAAAGTTTAAAGTATTTATTATTTTTCGAGACAGAGTTTCACTTTGTCACCCAGGCTGGAGCGCAGTGGCGCGATCTCAGTTTACTACAACCTCTGCCTCTTGGGTTCAAGTGATTCTCCTGCCTCAGTCTCCAGAGTAGCTGGGATTACAGGTGCACGCCATCATGCCCAGCTAAGTACTGTATTTTTAGTAGAGACAGGGTTTTACCATGTTGGCCAGGCTTGTCTCGAACTCCTGACCTCAAGTGGTCCACCCGCCTCAGCCTCTCAGAGTGCTGGAATTACAGGCATGAGCCACCATGCCTGGCCAAAGTTTTCATATGTATTTAAATGTATATCTTTAAATATTCTTGGTGATTTTGGTGAGAATGCAGAATGTATAGTAGCAGTCTGGTAAGTGGGGTTTTTCCTCCTTTCTTTGCAGATTATTGCTGTGGCAGCTTTGGTCCATCACAGTTTTGCATTGGATAAAGCAGCCCCAAAGCCTCCCTTTCAGTCACACTTCTGTGGTATGTAATTTTTTTAAGCTGGCTTACTAACAGCTTGATTTGAATTTCCTTATTTTTTCTCCAGCTATTGGATCAGTAACTTGTTTTTCAAAAATTGTTTTCAAGAATAGTGCATATCGTTAAAGAGAGTTTTGTTTTGTTTTGTTTTTGCTGTAGAAACTAAGTTTTATTGGGTTGGTTGCCTCCTATTCAGCTGGTTCATTTTTTTTTCTAGGAGCAGAAGTCTGGAGTCTATTTGATATCTTTTTTTTGTTTCAATGGTTGCTCTACTGAGGTTGAGTAGTTTTTTCCTGGGTCAAAATTAGACTTTAACCATTTTCTGATGTCATTCTAATAGCCTATCATAGAAGCTTGATCAAAGTTTTCTGTGTGATGAGGCAAGATGTCAAGGAATAAATATTTACCTATTTGGGAGGAGTTATAGTAATAACAGTTGGAGTTGGGTTGTGTTATGCATAAAATTCAATGGTTGAAACAATTCCACCAAGTTCTGCATGTGTGTTTTATGAGTCAGTCTCCAAGGAGGATTCTGATATATTCCATGTTGAGAGCTTGGCCAGTTACCTAAGCATTTTGCTGTTTTTAAAAAAAGGGAATAATACCATTGACCTATTATATTTCCTGGGATCTTTTTCAGCCCAGAAGCAGAGATTAACTTGGCCAGCCTCTCGTGTGGTTTTCTTGGGTATTAGGAAAGTAGGACTAAAACATGCAGAGAAGGGAGTATGAGATATGATTGTTGTGAAGTTTTCCCCCTTAAGTGGGTGGAACACATGGAACAAAATGATGATGAGAGTAGCCTGGAAAATATGTAGAAGAGAGCAATCATGAGCTCATTTCAACACGCATTTATTCACTTCCTCTATGTACGTCACTATGTGAACAGCTGTTGTGTATGGTAAGGAACTTATAGTGTGTAATAGGGGAAGCTTTGGTCAATTTTACCTTTTGAGAAGGCCGAACTGAGTTTCTCCACTGTATGCTGCTTGGGGCATTGGTGGTGATGGGATTTCCTTTGAGGAAGACTGCTGAAATCTTCCATTCTGACTTCAATGGATAGATAGCAAATGTTTCCTCAAAGCAGTTTTAACAACTGCAGGGACTTAGGGCTCTGTGCTTGACTATTCTTTTGAGGTCATCAGCATGACCAGTGGAAGTATTTGATGATCCTTCTAATTCTTTAGGGTTGGGGGGAATATATTTAAGACAGTTTCGTTTGGAAACATGTACTATATGATTACCTGAAATTAGACTAAGATGGGTGTTGGAATCTTAATTTTTTTTCCTTTTTACAGTTGTGTCTAAACCAAAGGACTGTATTTTTCCATATTCTTTCAAAGAAGTCATTGAGGAAAAGGTAAAGTGCTCATTATATGAAGCACCTGTTTGTTTGGAGAGAGAAAGAAAAGGGGGGTGGTATGGACTAGTAGAAAAAAGGTGTTTTATATTTTATTAGATTCACTCCTGCCAGATTGGACTATGACATCGACCCATTAAAATGTATTATACAGCTAGAAGCATTATTTAACAATGTTTAAATGTTTTACTACCTGAAAATAATGGGATTCTGTACTGTATTGGTGGTTGGATAGGCTCAAACCCCCCTCCAATAGCTTAATTAGAAGCTTCTCTAAAATGCATGATCATATGATTACTGTTTTGGGAAGGTGTTGAGTAGAGTCCCTCCCCAGCTTGAGGGAAGCCAAATGAAGTTGGGAATACTGTGGATGTTAAAGGGCCATGTATTGACAAAGTTGACATGGGATTGGCCAAAATGGATTAGTGATCTCTAAATTCCAGCATGCTCCATGAAGAAGTTTTCATGGGTCCTTAATAAAATGGGGAGGAGTGGGAAGTAGTATTAATGTAGTGAATTTTTCACAAAGGTAAATGTATTCAATCAAAAGAATTTTCTTTTATGGATTGTATGTTGTTTCTTTTACGAAGTGATGATATTGATACGTTTTTAGGTTTGTTTTGTTTTTTAATGTCTTCACTTGACAAAAGTAAGCAACCTTGTCAGGTTCTACTTATTTTATTTAATTGGCTTGAGAAGTCCAGTAGTTGGGAGGTACTGTTAGATTAGGCTATTATTTGTGAAGTGCCGTGAATTACCTAACCAGGTAAAATGACCTGGGAAAATTCCATTAGAGTCAAACCGACTTTTTTTTTTTTGAGACGGAGTCCCGCTTTGTTGCCCAGGCTGGAGTGCAGTGGCGTGATACGGGCTCACTGCAGCCTCCACTCCCTAGTTCAAGGGATTCTCGTGCCTCAGCCTCCTGAGTAGCTGGGATTACAGGCTCGTGGCACCACGGCCGGCTGATTTTTGTATTTTTAGTAGAGACAGGGTTTCACCATATTGACCAGGATGGTCACAGGCTCGTGACACCACGCCCGGCTGATTTTTGTATTTTTAGTAGAGACAGGGTTTCACCATATTGACCAGGATGGTCTCAAGCTCCTGACCTCACGTGATTCACCCGCCTCAGCCTCTCAAAGTGCTGGAATTACAGGTGTGAGCCACTGTGCCCAGCCAAACTGACATTTTTTAACTGACCTAGTTGTAGAAAACATAACCATCAACTTCCATTTTTAGAGATTTTTAATGAGTGGATCTTTTGAATACCTGATTTATATTCAGTAATCCAAATAGAAGCCTTTTGTGTGAAGATAGGTTTTGTTTATACTTAAAACACTTATAATTCTTTTTCTTTTTATTTTTTGAGATGGAGTTTTGCTCTTGTTGCCTAGGCTGGAGTGCAATGGCACAATCTCTTCTCACTACAACCTCCGCTTCCCGATTTCAAGCGATTCTCCTGCCTCAGCCCCCCAAGTAGCTGGGATTACAGGCACATGCCACCATGCCCGGCTAATTTTGTATTTTTAGTAGAGGCAGGGTTTCACCATGTTGGTCAGCCTGGTCTCGAACTCCTGACCTTAGGTGATCTACTCGTCTTGGCCTCCCAAAGTGCTGGGATTACAGGTGTGAGCCACAGCGCCCAGCTACTTATAATTCTTAAATATGTTTGTTTTTAGTCTAGTTTCTTATTTATCAGTTCTCATCTTACCATTTGGGATTATTTTATACAATCCTTGGGATTTCTTTGCCCAGTAAATACATAAACAGTGAAGTCTACCAGGGATTATATAGGAAAGTAATGTTTTTGATAGGTACTCTGATTCATATGCTCTAAATGTGTCCAGATGCACAAGCATGTCCCTGTGGAGGGACATTTCTATATTTTATGTTGCTCAGCACTTAAAATTTTGCTTTATTCACATGCTTATTACTAGAATGAGCTCCTCAGAGACTTTGAAATTATTACTATGAAACCTACAATCAGGAATTTCATTGCTACATTTAATTTTGAAATGGATGGTTTCTTTTAACCCTAAGAAATCTTACCATAGTTGAACAAGAAGCCAAGATACAGTACTTGCGGACAGTAAAGAGTCGTCAGTGACTGGTGTGTTTTTATCTAACAGAATGTGAAGGTTGAGGTTGCTGCAACAGAAAGAACACTGCTAGGTTTTTTCCTTGCAAAAGTTCACAAAATTGATCCTGATATCATTGTGGTGAGTAGATGTTTGATCATGTTGTGGGGAAGCTCTTCATTTCTTAGTTCTTTTCAGTGTGACTTTATTGGTGCTTTTGAGCAGCAAGTAATCTTTTCAGAGTAAAATGATCCTGTGGACTGGTGGGAATTGCTGCTAATAGGAGAAAAAAATAGCAAGCCCACTGCAAGATAGTTTTTTTTTTCTCTAGTATAAAAGCAACCCATGACTTAGTGTTGAAGTTAAGGATTGTTTGGCTATTTATGCTTAGAGACCAGCACATAAGTAAGTAAACATGTACAAATGGAGTTATCGCCAAAATATTGACTTAGTAGTTGTATAGTGGTCACAGGAGTTTATTAATTCCCTTGGTTTGGTGCAAATCACAAAACTAAGTATTTTAATTTTATGAGTTCAGTGGATCTCTATGACATATTCCTTTGAAAACTCAGGGCTCGGAATTGATTTTTCTCTTGACGATCCAGTATGTCCCCACTAGATAGGTTGAGCTAATAATTCATTGAGCTATTTTTTGCCCCAATTCCTGAGAGTCATAAAGCAACATTTTGTTTTATATATCCTCTGGCCTTTCTAGTTTGTAGAATATGGAATTCCTTCATTTGTCTTTTTTCTAGGTTAATGGATGAATCATATTGTTTTTGTTTTTTCAGAAGAATGTAGGCTATAAATGCCTATATTTTGGATGTGATATGGGTAATTTGGGTACATTGAAGTCTTGCAAAAGTGTTTGCCGTGTTCTTCCCTACATTCATTTTTACTCTTGGATACCTTATCTGGCAACTGTATAGCTAGCATCCTGAGTTCCTGTGGATAGGAAGCGATATCTCTGCACCCACTTCCCTTATGATATTTCAAGACCTATCTTTAAAGTTCCAAAAAGATTCTGTCCACAGTGTTGTACTGTGACATTCTGTCTCAGCACCAGGCCCTCAGTCAGCCTTCAGTAACAACAGTGTCTTGGACCCCAAGGAGATGCCATGAAGCCTGGGAAACCTGGCCTGACTTCAGGTGTTAGAGCCAAGTCTATGCGTGAGAAATCTGGATGTAAGATGGAATTCTAACATGAATTTGGGTCCTGATTCTAGGTATTATAATTTGTAAGTGAGACTTCCTCAAGGCCTTTGGGTCTTCTAATTTAATAAGCAAAACTGCTATAAAGATCTAGTGGTAAAATACATATAACATAAAATTAACTATGTTGACCATTTTATAGTATACAGTTCAATGGTATTAACTACACTCATAATGTTATACAACCATCACCACGATCCATCTCTGTAACTCTTTTCATTTTGTAAAACTGAAACGCTGTACTCATTAACTTCCCATTTCCCCGGCCCCTGGCAACCACCATTCTACTTTTTGTTTCTATGATTTTGACTACTCTAAGTAGTGGTATATATTTTTAATTAAGTTTAATAACAAGTATATTTATTGATGTGAATTATTTTAAACTTCATCTAGTTTTTGATAAACATAGGAAAGTGAATCATGTTCACGTGTTGGAAATTATGGAAATGAAAAATCTAGTTGCATTTTTGAGATAATTTCTACTCTATATAGTTTTGTTTGTTTGTTTTTAACAAGTTTCTTACTTGAACTATTTAGTGGCATTATATATTTATCTTGTTGTATGTCAATTATGGGTCTAAATCAGTAGTGTTTGAACTCAATTTTTAAAAAGAAGCTAAATGCAGTTCCTGAGTTTTTGAAGAAGTCTTACATAAACTGTCATACAACACAGGCAGGTTCTGTGTTTTTAAGGAAGCAAAATGGAATTATTTGAATTTAGCTTTTACCGAACACATGGAAAGTATGGGACATTAAATTTGCATTTGCCTCCGAGACCGTAAGGCATGAGCTGCAAATTAAAAGACATCATATGAGCCTTGCATCAATTAGGATGAAATAAAGTTTATTCCAGCAATCTGCTTAGCAGCCTTGTTAATGTCAAGGCTAATGAATGCTGCTGATGAATAAATTCCTGAAGAAGAAAGGACCCCCAATCGGAGGTAAGTGCATGATGTCTTCAATTAGAGACTAGAAAAAGAAAGGGCAAAGAAATTCTGTGCGTATGAAGATAAATCCTCTAATTTGCATTTGTTATAACATTATCAGCTGCCTTCTTTTTCTGACTAGGGTCATAATATTTATGGATTTGAACTGGAAGTACTACTGCAGAGAATTAATGTGTGCAAAGCCCCTCACTGGTCCAAGATAGGTCGACTGAAACGATCCAACATGCCAAAGCTTGGGGTAATAATAATTTTCAAAATCTTATTTATTTATTTATTTTAATGTGGGATAGCTACCAGGGAACACACTATACTTTTTAAAACAGGAATTGGTTATCTTGTTATGGGAACCTCAGTACATTTTAACTTTGGCACTAAACATCTTTTCCTTTGAATTCAGCATTTTATTTGTAAAAGCCTCTGGTAGTTTTTAAAATCATCGGTTAGAATCTAGGGATAGTGAACAAAGACAGCACATACATGTTACCTTCACTTTGTCATTCCTGAAGTGATAGCCCTTAGGGCAAGGTTGCATGGTTCAGAAATCGTTGAGTGCTATCATTTAGGAAGAAAATGGGAAGAATGAATGGAAGGGAGTTGATTTTGGTTGTATAAGAACACAATATTGCTTGATGATATCTTATAATAAAAAAAGGAAAAAAGAAGGCAATGAACTAAGTGCTTTCTGTTTTAGTTACCTCTCATGACAACTCCAGTTTTATTTTATAGACAGAATCATAGGGGTAACGTAACTTGTTCTGGATCATGTAACTAGTAAGGGGAAGAACTGAGATTTGAACCCAGGCCTGGGTGACTCTTAAAGCCAATGTGTACTTTTCATTCTGCCTGCTTGCTTCATGTATGGAGGTTTTGGCAGTTTTTGTGTGAAGCACCTTCTTCCTAAACCTGATATTGCTCAGTGCTTGAAATCTTATTTTACTTAAAGCTTATAAATAAAATGGACATGTTGCCTCATCATATAAGTTAGGAATCTGTACCTTTTTCGTAATGTTCTCTGGAGGATTCTGCCACTACAGATCAAAGTTGGGGCCACTGCTCTTGCTTCTTTTCTTATTCATATCTTTAAGGTGGTAGAGTTGTTATTAGCACTTAATCTGAACACTTGCTTAGCTTTTTACCCCCTTCAAGATTTTCTTTATGTGGCATCTTCTCAGTAAGGTACACCCCATTACCCTATTTAAGATGCAGTCCCCCCATATTCCTTGTACCTCTCACCCTGCTGTTTTCCCATTTTCCATCTACTTGTTACCTCCTAAAACTATATAATTTCTTGTTTATGTTGTCTGTTTTTTATTATACATTTCAAATGAGGCCAGGAATCCTTTCTGTTTTGATCACTGCTGTATCCTGAGTGCCTAGAATAATGTCAGTTACATAGTAAGTGTTCAAAAATATTTGACTGATAAATGGAAGAATGAGAGTTTTATCATAATTTTGGGCCAGCTTCAAAATAGGTTAGAAAGAAATGTTCTCAGTGTCTGCTCTTTCATGAAATTTGCTTTTTGTTCCCGTCTCGTAGGGCCGGAGTGGATTTGGTGAAAGAAATGCTACCTGTGGTCGAATGATCTGTGATGTGGAAATTTCAGCAAAGGAATTGATTCGTTGTAAAAGCTACCATCTGTCTGAACTTGTTCAGCAGATTCTAAAAACTGAAAGGGTTGTAATCCCAATGGAAAATATACAAAATATGTACAGGTATGATCCTAGATTCTTCAGAATTCATCTGTCTTGAAATTAACAACAGGAGGACACTATTAGTACTATCCTTAGTCTGGAGGGACATGAGCCAGTGGTGCTGTAGAGAGGAAATTGTCTCCACTACTTTCATAATTTGAACTAGTTTACCTCTTGAATTATTGTAATTGATGAGTTTATCTCCATCTCCCTCACCTGTGTTAACACTATCTTGATGTTTCCTTACAGTAGTTTGGATTTAGATTTCTACTCTTAATTCATTTATTCAGGAATTAGGGTAGATATTTTAGAAATATAAAAACTGAGCAATCATTAAGTTAGAGGTATTGCTTGCTTATTTCTTCCTCCTACTCCTCTGGCCATCTCTCATTCATTCCTGCTAGTTCTTCCTGAGTTCTTTCTTGGACTTCTCTTTTCTGACTTTGCTCCCTCTCTAGTTGATCTCATTGAGTCTTAGGAATTTAAATACCGTGGGATGCCTATGCTTCCCACCTGTGTATCTTCAGGTTAGACCTCCCTAAATTCCAGACTCAGTGTATCTGTTTTACCTATTTTACTTGATATCTAATGTGAACTCCCAGCTTGTTCAAAATTGAGCTCTGATCTTATATCCTAGGTTCTTCCTGTAGTCTTTTCTTACTAAATTAATAGGTGTATTTTTTCCATTATCACTGGAAACTTCCAGAGTCTTACTTAGCCCCAGATCTCTGAGGCATCTTTAATTCCTCTCTCTGATATCCCACAGTAGATGCATCAGGGTATCCTATCAGTTCTATCTTCTAAGTAGATCTAAGTCTGACCACTTCTTTTCAACTGCATTGGACCCATCCTGTCCAAGCTGCTATCCTCTTTCCCCTGGATTACTGGGTTTATATGCCTATCCCCTTACTTTTGCCCTTACCCCCTTGTGGTCGATTCTCAATCCAGAATCAGAGTTATCCTGCTAAAATCAAGTCAGATGTGATACGCTGCTCAGAATCTTCCAGTGACTCTCTGTTTCATTCAGAATAAAAACTAAAGTCCTTATTTTTCCTTACAAGGTCCTTTACAGTGTGTTTCTATGTCGTTAACTCTGTCCTTATCTCCTACTGCTCTTTCCATCATTCTCTCTGATCTAGCCATATTGGCCTCTTTCCTAGTCCTGGAACTGTCAGATTTGCATGCAGCTCAGGGCTTTTGAGTGTGCTATCCTGTCTGCCTGGAATGCTCTTTCCATAAGGCTTGCTCCCTCACCTCTTCAAGATCTTCATTCTCAGTAAAATCTTCCACTGTTTCCTAACAAAAATTTCAGTCTCTGCTTCTGATACTTAATATTCCTGTTGCTTAACTTTTAACATTATATAACATACTATATACTTAATTTCTTTGTTTTTTTTTATACTCTGTCTCCCCCATGAGGACATAAGCTCCAGGAGGATAGGAAGTTTTGTTTGTTTTGGTCACAGCCAATGCCTGACATATAGTAATCATGCGATATATACTCACTGGATGGAATGAATGAAAGGATTTAGGTAGTTTTCAGGCTTGTAGTTATTATATTACTTCAGTTTTTCCTTATGGAATTGTGTGTGTGTGTGTGTGTGTGTGTGTGTGTGTGTGTTTTGGAGAAAAGCATTGGGATCAATGGTATGAATGAATTCCTAGTTACATACTGACCTTATTTTAAATTGTTTCTGAAGCCAAGGTGCTGTTGCTCTGAATTTACTTACACCCAGAATTCCTTTTAATATTTTGTGAAGTTCTGATTATAGGCATTGTTTCTTTTAATTACTTGATTCTGTTTCATTCTTTCTTTTCTGTACAGTGAATCTTCTCAACTGTTATACCTGTTGGAACACACCTGGAAAGATGCCAAGTTCATTTTGCAGATCATGTGTGAGCTAAATGTTCTTCCATTAGCATTGCAGATCACTAACATCGCTGGGAACATTATGGTAAATTTAACTTAGAAAGGGGGAAAAAGCATTTCCTGTTGGGTTCAGTGTTTGCTTGGGGTAGTTGTTATATGATAATGAGTCTAAATGCATGCTTATAAAATGAGTAACTTGGATTCTGAAAGCTGGATTTCTTTTGTAAAAGGAAGAACTGGTTGGGAGAAGGGGAGGAATGCCAGGTGCAGCGTGTTGAAATTTGGGCGAACATACGGATCATCTCTCTAACATCTGGATGTGTCTTTTTAGTGGAATGGTCCATTTGGGAGTAAATAAATAGCCAAGTTGTCAATATTTTAAGCTCTCTTTGTCTCCTTTAACTATAATGCTTAAAGAAAACGTTAGGAATAATTTAGTACCTTTTTTTTTAAAAAAAAGCAGCCTGTTATTAGGAATAGTTTTGAAGGAGGTGCTGTGACTAAACTTCTGACTCAAAGTTGCTTTTGTTAGTTGTGGTTTTGAGCTCAAATTTAAAAAATAAATTCCATTTAATAGTCCAGGACGCTGATGGGTGGACGATCCGAGCGTAACGAGTTCTTGTTGCTTCATGCATTTTACGAAAACAACTATATTGTGCCTGACAAGCAGATTTTCAGAAAGCCTCAGCAAAAACTGGTGGGTCCAAAACTGTGTAGTATTTTGTTTTCTGTTAACCTCCCCCCCCCTTTTTTAATACCTAGATAGCCTTTTTTTCTGTGATAACATCTGCTTTCAAAATAGCTAATCCCATGTGTACTAAAGAAACCGTGTCAAGTTTATTCCCTTGTTTTTGTGTGGTCATTTCCTTTTCCACTTTGTAAAAGGAAAATGCACTTTGTGCAGACAGAATTATTTGTGAAATATGAAATTCTTTGAGGGAAGCATTAGACCTCTCTGATGGGTGACCATACATGGAATGTGTTCTGGCACCTCAGCCCTATCCAAAGATAAATGCCAGTTAAACTTTTTATTTTCTTAAACCTATGAGCCTTTATTTTTGTGTTGCATTTTTCTGTACTAGTATGACCAAGGTCACCCACAGTCAGGTTTCTGAAGTAGCCTCCATCACTTTGGAACTAAAACTTAGTTTAGCTACTGTTTTATTAGCACTGATATTAATTAATTCAGAAATGGGAATTGAATGTTAGAATTTGATTCAGATTCTCATATTTGCTTGTTTTTTAATGTACATTATCAAAATTGGTATAGGGAATATTCATTTAGAGGACTTTAACTTCTGCTGAGGTATTGAATGTTGGCCAGTAATAAACTACTTAGGAATGGATTTTCAGTATATGGATGTACTTGTTTTATGGTGTCCATATTAATAATAGGGATAATGATAATACCTACATGAAGTATTTTATGTTTTTACATCATGAACGTTAGAGTAGTGATTTTAAGAGGGCTATTTTATAATCTCAAATTTTATATAATATGAAAAGTGGTATTTTTCAATATTCATTGATTTAAAAATATGAAATTCTGTAAATTCAAAAACACATAAAAATAGAATTTTCGTATTTGTTAACTCAGGATATAGTATTTGTTTAAGAAATTACTATGCTTGGGATTCATCTGGATTCGTGAACATATTACAATAACTGTCTTTCCCAACAGATAGGACCACTAACTGAAATGTTTGTTAGAACTAAGTCCTGCAATTGGAAAAGAGAATCATCAAAATTTTAAATTAGTTAATTAGTTGCTGGCTGGTGAAGTTATCTTTCCATTTGATATTAGGGAGATGAAGATGAAGAAATTGATGGAGATACCAGTAAATACAAGAAAGGACGTAAGAAAGCAGCTTATGCTGGAGGCTTGGTTTTGGACCCCAAAGTTGGTAAGGCTGGGCAGTGAACTGGTTTTCTCCCAGTATTAAGGAATTTCTTAATGTGGATCTAGGCTTGAGAAACTAGAAGACCTGAATTATATCTTATAGGTCAGCGAATAGGTCTCATGACTTTTATCTTTCTTTCACGTGAAAATCTTGGTTACAAGTCACCTGACATAGACTTAATGTGAATTTTGTTATGCTGTGTTCCAATAAAATATTATTTATAGACATTGAAATTTAAATTTCATATAGTTTTCATATGTCATGAAATACTGTTTTTGATTTTTTTCCAGCCATTTAAAAATGTAAAAACCATACTTAAGCTCATGGGTGGTACAAAAATAAGTAGGTTGGATTTGGTCTGTAGCCGTAGTTTGTCTAATACATAGATAGCTGTCCAGTACATAGAGAGCTGTTTGTCCTGACCAGTTCAGTTGACAGCAAAGTTAAAGAAAGTGCAGACAATAACCACCAAATTTAACTTTAACAGGAGAATATCTTTTCCCTATTGTCATGAATGGCAAAGATGTTTTGTGGTACACAGAGCTAGAAATAATTTTTTTTTTTCTTTTTTTCTTTTTTTTTTTTTTGGAGACAGAGTTTTACTCTGTTGCCCAGGCTGGAGTGCAGTGGTGCGATCTCTACTCACTGCAACCTTCACCTCTTGGGTTCAAGCGATTCTCCTGCCTCAGCCTCCTGAGTAGCTAGGACTACAGGTGTGTGACACCATACCCAGCTAATTTTTTTGTGTATATAAAAAAAATGTCAACCCTTCCCAAGTGTACAGTTCAGTAGTAGTGTTAAGAATATTCACATTGCTGTGAAGGAATTAATGTGAATTTTATCCAATAAGTTAGTTCTGAGTAGGAAACATTTTTGACAAAAGTGATTTTGTTATTAGTTATAATGAAATGGAGCAGTAGTACTTGGTGTTATGTAGGTCTGGATTTGAATTCAATGTGATCTTGGGCTGCCTGTTTAACCTCTGTAAGCCTCAGTTTCTTCTGTAAAATAGAGATAAGAGTAATATCTACCACACAGGGATTTAAGGATAAATTAGTATAGTGCTGGACACAGAATAAACTATCTTATATGTTTGCAATTATTACTGTCTTAATAGTGGACATTTATTTTTATTCAGTTTCTTCTCAAGGTGAAGATAACTCTTTGTAAATGTCCTACAGAAATATAGTAGCTTTCTGTTCATCCTTTGCAAGTAAAAAGGGTGGGTCGTTCCACTACTGACATTTATATATATGTGTCTCTTGTTTGATTTTAGCTCAGTTTTTGTTTGATTTTAGCTCAGTTTTTGTACAGGTAAATGTGCTGTCCATTTTATTTTTTGAAGCTGTTGTAAAAGAATAAATTACTCGACCAGGTGCGGTGGCTCATGCCTGTAATTTCAGCACTTTGGGAGGCTGAGGTAGACAGATCACGAGGTCAGGAGATCGAGACCGTCCTGGCCAACATGGTGAAGCCCCGTCTCTACTAAAATACAAAAAAATTAGCCGGGCATGGTGGTGCGCGCCTGTAGTCCCAGCTATTCGGGAGGCTGAGGCAAGGGTACTCGCTTGAACCTGGGAGGCGGAGGTCGTGGTGAGCTGAGATTGCGCCACGGCACTCCATCCTGGAGACAGTGAGACTCTGACTCAAAAAAAAATAAAAATAAAAATAAACCACTCACTTGGTTTTATTTGGGGTGGGGTTGGGAGAGTAGGTAGGAGAATTCTTCAAAGAATTCTTGCTTTGAAGGAGAGTTGAACATTTTTTTTTTTAATGGCTGTGACACCTCTCAGATAGCTGATTGGGAAGGTATTTGCTCATAATAATGGTGTGCTTTGGGGACAGCTGGGGAAAGGACTGGTTGTAGCTGGTTCTAAAGAGAGACAGGATCTTTTCCTCCCTCTTTTGTGATCTGGCTTTTCACTAATCCGCATCATTTTATGAAATGGTAGTTGATTCTTTTTTTCCCTTTTTGTCTGTCTCACAGCTCTGGGTAGTGTATATGGATAGTATATAGTTTCTAATATACTTACAGTGCTTTTAATAATGATGTTTTGACAATTCTGCTTTTCTTTAGACTTTTTATGACGTGGCTTTTTAATTTCAGGTTTTTATGATAAGTTCATTTTGCTTCTGGACTTCAACAGTCTATATCCTTCCATCATTCAGGAATTTAACATTTGTTTTACAACAGTACAAAGAGTTTCTTCAGAGGCACAGAAAGTTACAGAGGTTTGTATTTAACCTGGGACTCTTGAAATCGAGTTTAAAAGAATTGCTTAAAGAAGGAAGATCTGTGTCTTTTTAAAATAGTTTTATTGTGGTATTATTCATATACCATATAATTCACCTGTTAAAAGTGTGTAGGTCAGTGGCTTTTAGTGTATTCCCAGAGTTTGCAACCATCATCACAATCAGTTTTAGGATATTTTCATTATTCCCCAAAGAAACTTTTTAGCTGTCACCTCCCTCAGTCCCCTATCCCTTCCACCTCTAGGCAACTACTAATCTTTTTGCTTGTATAGATTTGTGTATTCTGGACGTCTCATATAAATAGAATCATACATTATATGGCCTTTCGGTATCTGGCTTATTTCACTTATAATGTTTTCAAGGTTCATCCATTTTGTAGAATGTACTAGTACTTTATTCGTTTGTGTTGCTGAATAATATTCCATTTTATATGCGTGTGTGGTGTATGTGTAGGTGTATACACATACACCACATTTTGTTCTTTTTTGTAATTTTTTTTAATACATGGCAGAAGATGTCTGTTTGCCCTCTAGCTCCTGAATTTATATGTCAGTTAGTTCTCACCACAAGCTTAGGACCTGTTTTTCAATCCCAATTTCATATTCCCAGAAGAGAGAATCCAATAGGTTTGCCTAGGTTGGTGAGCACCCCAGGTCCCCATTACCTGTGACCACAAGAGTAGGTTCACAGGGCACGGATCTGGCTGCTAAGGGTGGACCTTTCTGTGGGACTAGTGGATACTTTTACAGAGAAGATACTGGGTAGACATCCCCAAAAGGTATGACTGCATTCAATTAATATTTGAGCTCTGTTCTGCTACTGTGCCAGCATGGTGATAATTAATATTATTTAGCCTCTGCCCACCACCATTTTGCTTATTGGAGCTTTCCAGCTTGGATTCTGGATATATAATAGAATCATTTTAGAGTTGGAAAGGACCTCAGAGGTCATCTAAGAAATACTATACATGTAGCATTTTATAGATCTGAATCATTTTCATGCATGGTACCTCAGAACAGTTAGTGTCACACAGGTAGTAGTTGTAGAGCTAGGAGTGGATTGTAAATTTCCTGACTCCACATCCTTTCAGTTTACTTTTTATCTGACTTTCATAGTTGCTGTAAATAAATTAGAATGTATACCAGAATCTCTTTAATAGATTTACTATCATCATCTGTTATATTGGAAAACAATAGGTCCCTATTACTGTTGTAAGAGCGTTCACTTGAAGATATTGATCTCTATAAAATCAGATGCTTTGTAAAGGCTAGGTTATCAAATGGCATTGACTTGATGTACTTTAAACCAAGAGGTTTATTTTTAATTCTGAACCTTTGAAAGGGCAAATGTGCCTGCCTTTTTTCTTTGTAGCTGTTAATAGAATTTACGGAGGCTAGGGAAAAATGGTCTAGATGCTTCCCCTGCTTTTTCCTCCTGTAAATTTTAATATAAGAAGACTGCTGGTTGCTTTTCTGAAATGTTGCTATTCTTCTGATGATTGCATAGCAATTTATAGGTAAAAGAAAGGTACTACGTAAATGTTAAGGGATATATATGTATTAGTTTTGAGAAATGTCATGGCCTATTTAAATGTGCTCCAAACTCTTTTTTTTTTATTGAGACGGAGTTTCGCTCTTTTTGCCCAGGCTGGAGTGCAATGTTGTGATCTTGGCTCACTGCAATCTCTGCCTCCCGGGTTCAAGCAATTCTTCTGCCTCAGCCTCCCGAGTAGCTGGGATTACAGGCATGCGCCACCATGCCTAGCTAATTTTGTATTTTTAGTAGAGATGGGGTTTCTCCATGTTGGTCAGGCTGGTCTTGAACTCCCGACCTCAGGTGATCCACCCGCCTCGGCCTCCCAAAGTGCTGAGATTATAGGTGTGAGCCACCGCTCCTGGCTGCTCCGAACTCTTAAATTTGCTGATTTATTAGCTTTTTATTTTTAGTCTACAGCATTTACAATAACTGCTATGATTCTCCATAGTTTTAAAATTCTATAGCATTTTGTTTGGTAGTAAAATGATTTAAAATAGTAGTTTAGCTGCTAGTTATTTTATTTTTTTAATCCTGGAGGTCTGTCTTAGTGTTTCTACTTTAAAAACAATTTCCCCAAACATGTTGTTCTCCAGTTTTGTTGAAGAGAGATAGCATGTGTAAAAATGTATCCTTTTTTTTTAAAGACAGAGTTTCGCTGTGTAGCCCAGGCTAGAGTGCAGTGGTGAGATCTCTGCTTACTGTAAGCTCCGCCTCCCGGGTTCACGCCATTCTCCTGCCTCAGCCTCCTGAGTAGCTGGGACTACAGGCGCCCGCCACCGCGCCTGGCTAATTTTTTATATTTTTGGTAGAGACGGGGTTTCACCGTGTTAGCCAGGATGGTCTCAATCTCCTGACCTCGTGATTTACCCACCTCGGCCTCCCAAAGTGCTGGGATTACAGGTGTGAGCCACCACGCCCGGCCAAATGTATCCCTTTAAATGAAATCTAAATTTGTGTCTAACTACAGGGGTGGGAGATATTGGGAATGACAGCCTAATTGGGAGAGAAGAGGGCAATCGTGACTTGTTCTACAACCCTCTCAGCTCTTTCTTATACTACTCATGCATTGTTGACCTTGTATAAGATAATAGCTTTTCAAGATATGATCATGGGGGAAAGCTCCTATAAAATATTACTGTAGAAATTTATTTCACAAAAGTTTGATTTGTGTGAAATTTGTTGTGTGTTTATCAGGATGGAGAACAAGAACAGATCCCTGAGTTGCCAGATCCAAGCTTAGAAATGGGCATTTTGCCCAGAGAGATCCGGAAACTGGTAGAACGGAGAAAACAAGTCAAACAGCTAATGAAACAGCAAGACTTAAATCCAGACCTTATTCTTCAGGTATATCTTTTCACTAAGAAACATTTGAGTGACAGTCTCAGCTTTTACAGTTTGATTATTTATGAGTAAACAGGATGCTGGGCAAATGCAGGTACTTATTTTAAGTTTGTGGGTAGGTGACCATTTAAAAATACTAGAGTGCCTCAGAATGGAAGCCACCTTTGTTTACAAAGATTGTATCTGAGCAAGATACTTCTGGCTCCTGGGAGCTTTGGAGTCTGTGTTTACTTGCTGCTTCTAGGAGGTTAGGAATCATGGATCCAGGAGAATGGGTTGAGTATATTAATTCTTTTTTATTCAGGGATATTGAGGGTTTCCCTTTTTATTGGAGATCTAGAAAGACATCTTATGTAATGCTTAAGCATCTGTAAATGTTGTTGTTTGTCTTTTGTTCTGTATGGCCTGCAGTATGACATTCGACAGAAGGCTTTGAAGCTCACAGCGAACAGTATGTATGGTTGCCTGGGATTTTCCTATAGCAGATTTTACGCCAAACCACTGGCTGCCTTGGTGACATACAAAGGAAGGGAGGTAAATGGCATAATAACATTCACATCTCTAGATATGAGAGTATTTTTAACTATACATGTTATAGTGTGGGAGAGTCAAGTTTATTACCTAGTTGTACCGCATCAAATACAGTACCCCTCTCTTTGGATGACAGGTTTGAGACAAATAGGCATTTAAATAAGGATTCATTAATTCGTGTGTGTGTGTATTTATTATTGAACATCTACTACATGCCAGGCATTGTTCTAGGTTCTCAGGATAGAGTGTCAAGCAAGACCTAAAAGATCCCTGTTATGAGGCTTACATTCTACCCAGAATGGGAGGGGTTTGGGGGTGGGGACGACATGGGTTGGGAATGTGGGGTGGTGAGAGGGTGGTTTGGGAAAACAGACTGTAAATAAGTAAATAAACATGTATAAGAAATAACAGAAAATATGATAGAAGTAAATGCTCTGTAGATAATTAAAACAGGATGGTGGGCTAGAGAATGTTTAGATGGCTAGTTTAGATTGGTCAGGGAAGGCTTCTTTGAGGAGGTGACATGAATGAGAATGACGTAAGAGAGTTTTTTTTTTTTTTTTTTTTTTGCTGACGGATTAGCTTGGAGTGTGAGTGAAAGGTAGAAATCAGGAGGATAACTAGTAGAGCCTTTTACTAAGATGGAGGAAACTGGGAAAGAAGGATTAAGAATTCTGTCATGGATGTGTTGCCTTTGGCATGAGTAATAGAATTCCAGACATAATAAGGAGGCCATTGCATGTATAGATCCAGAATTCCAGGAATACGTCAAGACAGGAGTTGTGGATTGAGAGTTACTGGCTTTAATAAGATAGGCCAGATACCAAATAGAATTTAGGTACGTCACTTTATGAACACTGTAAACTTCAGCTGTTTTAATACCATGTGCATGGGTTTTTCTTAATTTGTAAAAGAATAGTTACGCTGAATATTAAATTCCATTTAACTCCCTGTCTGTGGGTTTAAGACTATTTAGCCTTAAAGGAGGTAGGTAGTGGTCATGGGAAAAATGCTTATATTGGGGGGTCTGTACTCTGAATGCTCTAGAGCAGGGGTTGGCAAATGATGGCCATCGGGCCAAATGCAGCCTGCCATCTATTTTTGTAAATAATGTTCTATTGGAACAGAGCTAAGCTCATTTATTTATGTATCATCTGTGGCTGCTTTTGTATTATGAGAGCAGAGCTGAGTAGAAAAGATGGAGGCTCACATGGCCCGCAAAGCCTGATATATTTACTCTCTGGTATTTTTTAGAAAAAAAGTTTGCTGACCTCTGCTTTAGAGTTTAGACCAACTCTGTCCAGTAGAACTTTATGATGATGAAAATGTTCTACATCTGCACTATCCAGTGCTGCAGTCTCTAGCCACAAGTGGCCAGTGAGCACTTGGTATCTGGCTAGTGCCAACTAGCTGAGGAACTGGATTTTTAGATTGCTTTAATTATAATTAAAATGAATTTAAACTTAAATAGACAAATGTAGCTAGTGGCTACTGTGTTAGACAGTGCAGATCTAGCTGGTATATGAAATAAACGTCAGGATGTTCAGAATCACTCTTCTGTTGGCAGCCCTATCAAAGATTTGTCTTAGGGCACAGTGAGGAAGGGCAAAACATGTATTGAACACCAGTGATGTGGTAGAAGCTTTCTTATGCATTATTTCACTGAAATTACACAAGAATCCTTTGAAATAGATAATAACATTTTCATTTTTTAGATGAGGAAGTTAAAACTCAAGGAGATAAAGTATAACAAGTGGCTATTTTGAATGTAAATCCTTTTAGTACAGTAGGGTTGTCTCTTCCATCTCAAGATGTCATTTACGACTCTGGTTCTGCTTTATATTCTACCTCTTATTACAGGAAGATCATGATTTTTGATACCCATCTCAAGACACAGGTCTCTTTTACATGAGAAAGTATAGGTGTTTTAGGGGCTAGTTGAAGTGAGGGAAGGGAAGGATGCTTTCAGTTTCTTAAGCTAAGTTTACTTTAAAATTATTTAAATTTTATTTCTTTACATGTATCCAGTGGCTTCTGATGGAATACCATCTTATTTTTGTATTAGAAAATGCACTCACTATGCCCCAACTGGGTGATAATACATGGGTTGACTATTGAGATTGGATCAAGGTTACTCTTAAGTTTCTCACGAGAGGCAATAGTAGACAATTTACTCCCTTGGAGAGTGCCTCTTGCTGTTGGGAAATCCCTGTTGTTACATTTTCCGCATTGGCTCAGAAATCCACAAGCTTACAAGGGCACTGTTGATAATGATAAGCCCCAAATTTGTCCAATGATCTCTCCCACTCTCCTAATCCATTGTATTTTAAGGGCAATGGTTTTCTTTAGCTGGATTTTTAATAGCGAGTTTAAATACAATTTTAATTTTTCTGTTATATAAAATATAACAATAACAAATCTTTAATAAATGAACTATAAAAAACCCTGTTCTCTCCACTAAAAAACAAAGGATTTCAGACAAATCTAGAACTACTTGTTTGTGATTTAAATGCTTGGTATCTGCTTTCCTCTTTTCTCTTTACCCTTTGCTGTTTCCCTCAAATAAGGATAAATAAAACTCTGGAAAGTAGGCCTTTAAAGTAATATGAGGCTACTGAGAAATAATAATTACGCAGTTTCTCCCAGGAAATCTTATTCTAGAAGAAGATCCAAAGTCACTTACAAATATTATTTCCTAATATAAAAATGATTGTTAAAGTATTGGTGATAATTGTTAGCACTGGTGGATGGAAGTAGTCTATGTGATCATCTTTCTTTGGGTTAGCATCTCTTAATTATTAAAGAGGTAGGAGGAGTGAAGTGAAAATGAGAGCCAGTGTGCTGAGATTTTGGAATACCTTTGTAACTTATTAAACTAGTATTTTTTGTGACAAGATATGAGTGGGCAGAATAATATAGTAACCTGCAGATCTTACAAATTCTTTGCTTTTAAAGTCCTTGTGGGATAAATTAGATTAAGTTTCAAGTGGAAATTAATGAGAAGGAAACCTGGTAGCATGCCATTGCAAAAGATTATAAAATTTTGCATTTGGATGTGGATTAATACACAGCCTAGGGAGGCCTTGAAGCCCCCTTTTCCTTTTTATTTTTAAGTCTATTTTGTGTTTGCTCAGTTTTCTTGGAATCGTGCAGGTTTGGCTCTAGCGACCTAATAATTTCTGTAATCAAATGTATTATGGCTGCTAGAATACTCAGAGTAATTACTAATTGTACTTTTTAAAACAGGTTTATAATAAAAGTGCTAGTAGTTGTGTCAAATGGGCATCAATATTGTCTTTTCACAGGTGTGATCTTTCACGCTTAAACTCTTCCATGATTTTGAATTGCTTTGTGGTAGAGGAATGAGCTAATGGGTAAGGAATTGTATGAGGGATCTCACAGTGTGTGCGTTATTTAAAAGTAATGAAGTCAGTGTTTCAGAGAAGTACTCTGTGAATCTATAGAAATACCATCTGTATTTGTGTTTGTTCTCAATGCGTGTGTAGAGAGGCATAAAAAAGAAATTGGGCAAGCCTATGGCACTGAGTGGACATATATTTTTAAACCATGAAGAACAGGGGTATCAGTTGTCAAATGTCTGATGTGGTAATTGAAGTGATTGTTCACTAGATGGCGATAGACACCCTGAGATCATTAATCAATTAAGGATTTTATTCTGTGAACAATAGTGAAGGCAATTTAATGAGTTAAATCTGTCCACATTTTAGACTTTTATTAGTTTTGGAGCTATTAAAAGCTAAAACTGGCCCAAAGGATTGTAATACTCTAGTGTTTAAAATAATTATGATTTTGTAATCATTAGTTATATTGATAGGAACAGTAATTTATCATAGCAAGTTAATTCTTCTATCAAGTAGCTAAATTCTGATTTCTGGCCATGGAGACACGATACATGACTCCCTCAGTCACAGTATCAGAAGCTAATCTAAAGGGAATTGGAAATGATTTTGATATATAATTTTGCCTTTTTGAATTTGTTTTTTTATTGCGAAATTTTTTGTTTTATTTTATTTATTTTTGAGACGGAGTCTCTGTCGCCCAGGCTGGAGTGCAGTGGTGCCATCTCGGCTCACTGCAAGCTCCGCCTCCCGGGTTCACGCCATTCTCCTCTGCCTCAGCCTCCCGAGTAGCTGGGACTACACTGCAGGCGCCCACCACCATGCCCGGCTAATTTTTTGTATTTTTAGTAGAGACGGGGTTTCACTGTGTTAGCCAGGATGGTCTCCATCTCCTGACCTCGTGATCCGCCCGCCTCGGCCTCCCAAAGTGCTGGGATTACAGGCATGAGCCACTGCGCCGGGCCTATTTTTTATTTTATTTTATTTTATTTTGTTTTAAGAAACAGGGTCTCACTTTCTTGCCCAGGCTGGAGAGCAGTGGTGTGATCATAGTTCACTGCAGCATTGAATTCCTGGACTCAGAAAATCTTCTCGCCTCAGCCTCCCTAGTAGCTAGGACTACAGGCATATGCCACCATCCTTGGCAAATTTATTTTTATTTTTTGTAGAGATGGAGTCTTGGTGTATTGCCCAGGCTGGTCTCCAACTCCTAGCCTTGAGGGATCCTCTCACCTTGGCCTCCCAAAGCTGTAGGATTATAGATAGGAGCCGCTGTGCCTGGCTTTATTGGGGAATTTAAAACTGACTATGTACTTATAAGTATACTCATTGCATAACTTTAGTTTAACGAGAATATTTGTCTTGATGGAATAATTAGTACTTACTGACATTGGTATTATTTTATTTCTCTACTCTCTTATTTCTGTGTCCTTGAGAAAACCACTTTTGGTCTGGATTTTTTATTGCATTTTAAAATGTATGCTCTGATGTTTAGGTATAGAGTCCATGCATTTTCATTTTCCTACCTGATAGGCTGAAATAAGCTTTGCCAGCCTGCTTGCCAGTTGGTCGTAGACTGCCTGGCTTTTAGTTGTGTTGGAGCTGGAATCTGTGTACATTAAAAGTGTATCCAAATCATTAATGCAAACATTACAATCTTGGCAAGCCTTTCTGGGATTTTCTTGGTGATGTGGTAGCACCTATCAGGATCCCTTGGGAATGGCACTAGGACAGAGGGCTCTAGCCTTTGTTGGTGTTGGTGATAGAGAATGAGTGACTATGAAGAATTTTACAATTAAATATTAAGAGAAGTCTTTCATCTTTACCTGTAAATAACCAAAAATTTCACTTTTGCAATCTTTTTTCTTTCTTTCTTTCTTTTTGTCGGGGGGAGGGGGGCAGAGTTTCGCTCTTGTTGCCTAGGCTGGAGTGCAATGGCGCGCGCAATCTCGGCTCACCGCAACCTCCGCCTCCCGGGTTCAAGCGATTCTCCTGCCTCAGCCTCCCAAGTAGCTGGGATTACAGGCATGTGCCACCACACTCGGCTAATTTTGTATTTTTAATAGAGACGGGGTTTCTCCATCTTGGTCAGTCTGGTCTTGAACTCCTGACCTCAGGTGATCCGCCCGCCTCGGCCTCCCAAAGAGCTGGGACTACAGGCATGAGCCACCGCGCACCGCTGTGATCTCTTAATAGCCTAGTTTTTCTTTAAAAAATTAAAAGCAATAAAATATTATAGAGACAACTAAAGACCATTTCCTCCCCATCCTCTCTCATTTTTTTTTCTTTTTCGGAGGTAACTTGCCCAGAGTTGGTTTTGTCATTCTTGCCCATGGGTTGTTCTTTTTTGCTTCTGCAACGTGTATATACATGTGGTGTGTTAAAAGTTTTTACCATGTATGTGTTGTGCTATACATATTCTTTTGCAGTTTGGAAAAGCAGGAGAAAAACTCTACTCTGTATGCCACATTTTAAGTATATTCATCTTGATACATTTTTAGATTTGATTCATTCATGTTAACTATTGTATAATATTTCGATGAATAAATATAGCACAGTGTATTTTTTAATTCTGCCATCATCCATATCTTTAGGTTTCCAAGTTTTCATTTGTCTTAATTATTTGCTGTTACAAGCAGTACTGAAGTAGACAACACCACCTTTGTGAGAGTTTCTCTGGTATATTTCTAGGAGTAGAATTTGTACAACATCCACAGCAGTATATGAGGCTTTATTGATAAGAGCAACCATTTAATTTATCACAGCAAGCTCATTTTTAAAAATCAAGTAGCTAAATTCATATGTCTGGCTGGAGCCACAATACGTAACTCCCTCAGTCACAGTATCAGAGGCTAATCTTAAGAGAATTGGAAAGGATTTTGATATACAATTTTGCTTCTTTGAATTTTTGTTTAGTTCTCTGTTGAGGCATTTAAAGCTTACTATATATATACTTAGACTTGTTGCATAATCCTTAATATTCCACATCCTTGCAGCACTTATTATCTGAGTTTTTATTTTTTCACTAGTCGAGTATGAAAGGGTATCTCATTGTGATTTTAATTTACATTTTAAAATTATGAGTTAAGTTGGGCATCTTTTCATGTGTTTATTAACTCTTTCATTTTCTTGTCTGAATAGAACATAGATGTTCTATTTTGTTGGATTGTATGTCTCTTAGTATTCTTAGGTATTCAAAAGCCAATCCTTGTTTTGTCATTTGTGCTGCAGATATCTCTTTCAGTCTGTGGCTTGTCCTTTTATTTGTAGTCTTTCATTATGCAGAAGTTTCTAATTTTGATGCCAGATATTTAATTTTTTCCTCCTTACACTATGTGGGTTTTTTTCCCATAAGAAATCTTTCCCTCCTCTAGTGACATAGACATTCTCCCTTGTTTTCTTCTAAAAGTTGCAAAGTTTGGCTTTTCTTATTTAGGTCTTTAATCCTTCTAGAAATTATTTTTAGGAATGATACAAGTTAGGAATCTAATTGTACTTGTTTGCTTCCTTGTAGAGTTATTGAAAGTTCCTGTATTGTTCCTGTATTCCAGGGGTTGGCAGACTTTGACCCATGGGCTAACTCAACTCAAAACTGCCTGTTTTTGTAAATTAAGTTTGATTGGGACACAGCCCTACCCATGTGTTTATGGCTGCATTTGTGCTACAACAGTAGAGTTGAGTAGTTGCCAGAGATACTGAGTGAACTCCAAAGCCTAAAATATGTCCTATCTGGCCCTTTACAGAAAAAGCTTGCGAACCCGTGGTCTAAAAGATAGTCATGAAAGAGTAGCTCGTATTTCCAACAGTAGCAGATATAGTCAGTGAAAATAGAGGAAATTACACTAAAGGTGCTAAGAAGGAAGGAAAACAATCTTTTGGACATATAAAAAATACAAAGTTTGGGCCGGGCGTGGTGGCTCACACCTGTAATCCTAGCACTTTGGGAGGCTGAGGTGGGTGGATCACCTGAGGTCAGGAGTTCAAGATCAGCCTGGCCAATATGGTGAAACCCCATCTCTGCTAAAAATACAAAAAATTAGCCGAGCGTGGTGGCAGGTGCCTGTAATCCTAGCTACTCAGGAGGCTGAGGCAGGAGAACTGCTTGAACCTGGGAGGCAGAGGTTGCACTGAGCCGAGACCCTGTCACTGCACACCAGCCTGGGCAAAAGAGCGAGACTCCTTCTCAAAAAAAAAAAAAAAAAAATTGAGATTTTACTGATTCTTAGATTGTCATATGAGAACTTCCCTCAACCCAAGTAGAGTAAAGGGGAGGTCTGTGAATCCTCTGAAGTTGTATGTAATATTTTATGTGTCTGTGCATATGTGTACTTTTTTGGAGGAGAGGCTGCATAGCATTTAAGAGACTCAAAGGGGGGTACCATGATGTGAAAAATGATAAAGAACACTGGTTCTTACATTTCATTTCTGGCCTCTTATGTAGCTTGAGGGGAAACTTTAGCCTTAAAAATGTAAACTTTTGTCACCTAAAACATGGCAGTGCGAAGAATTTTCTTGCCAAACCAGACCCATTTAAACTGTGTGGGTGGTAGGAGGGATGAGTTCTAATTCTGTCTCCAGAATTTTTATAGCCACCATTAAGACTACTTTTAACTTCAGCTGACCTACTAACATTTTTATTTTTTTTAATATGAGAATTTCTTTTAAGGCTAATATGAAGGTTTAATGTATTTTAGCAGACATATTTTATGTTAAAAAAGCAATATCCTTTGTTAGTGATCATGAATTACCTATCACTTTCAAAGTTGCTTACATTATAAAATTTGAAGCCAGATAATTTTAAAATTTCATTTCTATTGTCATATTTCAGGGATGTTTGGATTCTAAATTCCCGGCAGTTCTTCAGAACTGAAAACACATACTATTCAGCTTTATTAATTCACATTCTACTCATTTAGAATTTGTGGTAATTCAGATGGAATGAGTTGAAATTGTTCTTAGTACAAATTAATAGTTGTTTCAGAGCCTAGGTTCTTTTCATATACCATTAAATACAGGTTGAGTGTCCCTAATCTGAAAATCTGGAACGCTCCAAAATCTGAAACTTTTTTTTTTTTTTTTTTTTTTTGAGACGGAGGCTTGCTCTGTTGCCCAGGCTGGAGTGCAGTGGTGCAATCTCGGCTCACTGCAAGCTCCGCCTCCTGGGTTCATGCCATTCTCCTGCCTCAGCCTCCCGAGTAGCTGGGACTACAGGCGCCCGCCACCACGCCCGGCTAATGTTTTGTATTGTTAGTAGAGACGGGGTTTCACTGTGTTAGCCGGGATGGTCTCGAGCTCCTGACCTTGTGATCTGCCTGCCTCGGCCTCCCAAAGTGCTGGGATTATAGGCATGAGCCACCGCGCCCAGCCCAAACTCTGGAACTTTAAGTGCTGCCATGATACTCAAAGGAAATGCACATGGAGCATTTTGTATTTCAGATTTTTGAATTAGGGATGCTCAACCAGTATAATGTAAATATTCAAAAATTCCAAATTCAAACACTGTGGTTCCAAGCATTTCAGATGCTCAGCCTGTACTGTAGAAACAACTATCTACATTTAAGTAAGTGGCATTTTATCTGCAGATCATTTATATTGATGAACTTGTACTAAGGAACCATCTGTTTGCTTGTCCATTTGTCTACATTCTTTCAAAAACTGATGAAAGTAATGTTGGTACTTTCAAATAAAGGTGAAAAAAGGAAGCTGTAATTTGGATACACCCCATGGAAGGCCAGTCCAGATTATAACTTAGACTTTCAGTGATTTGAGAGAAATGCGATGATAAAAATTCAAGTATATAGAATAATTCATGCTTATTATATATGCTTGCATTATAATAAACAATATGTACTTATATGAAAAATATATGGTAAGCATGTAATATATATGTTATATATAATCTATTATAACAGTATTGCATTTATAGAGATTAAATAAGTGGGTTACACTTAGGCTTGATTTTAATTACTCTATATGCATGAAAATACTGAGTATTTCTTTCAAAATGGCTAAGATGTTAGACTTGAGACAAATTCAGAATAACCTTATTCTTCTTTCTTAATAGTTGGAAACTAGCATCTCCAAGATGCATGGATATTGGCCTCTGTGTGCCTGTTGGGTTTTTGGACATTGAAAGGTACAGGCTTAGGAGGACACAAGCCAGTTGATGTAAGAGACAGCTGGGAAGAGAAAGACTGCCTGGGGTCTGTGAGTGTAAGAGAAGAAAGCTCCATCAAGGAGACCATTTAGGCATCTTCTTGTTTATCCCCTTTGCATTTGCTGAAGTTTTTTGTTTTTTGTTTTTTTGTTTTTGAGACGGAGTCTCGCACTGTCTCGCTGGAGTGCAGTGGCGTGATCTTGGCTCACTGTAAGCTCCGCCTCCTGGGTTCACACCATTCTTCTGCCTCAGCCTCCCAACTAGCTGGGACTACAGGCACCTGCCACCACGCCCAGCTAATTTTTTTGTATTTTTAGTAGAGACAAAGTTTCACTGTGTTAGCCAGGATGGTCTCGATCTACTTGGCCTCCCAAAGTGCTGGGATTACAGGCGTGAGCCACTGTGCCTGGCCTGCATTTGCTGAAGTTTTTGAGTGGTCACCACATCTTAGTTTTACCTGTGCTTTAAGGAATCCAGGTGTGGGCACCCGCACCCCTCTCCTACACATACATTATACTACTAAGTGTCAAAGGTAATAAGATATGGTCCTGGGGTTGTAAGTTGGCCTCTCCAGTCTTGCTGAATCTTCAGTCAATACTAATCTTTAAAATTCCAGGGCTTCTTTCATCAAGGAAGATGGAATTTCCTTATTCTCAGTCCAAATTTGTGCCTTTTTCCACCCATATATTGGATTTCTTATTACTAGATTTTTCAAATGGGTCTGCATAAACTAGTATCAATACTTAAAAATTTTGTATTAACACAAAACAAAAGTCTGCAGCCTCAAATTATTTCTGTATTCTCCACCTCTACTTCAGTTTGTCAGGAAGTGCATTTCAGATGTTTTTTTGTTCTACCTAGCCCCTAAGCCCTGTGCTCTACATAGTGGATATTTGTTTGCCTTACCTCTGGGATCACACTCACTTAGTAGTTTCTGTAGTTATAGATGGGTAGATAGGGAAGTGGTATATTTTTTAAAGAAGGTCTTGATATTTAAGCCTATTTTGAATTTATAAGAATGGCCAGGATACTCAAACAAGAAAAAGGATAATTCGTACATTTGTAGTGGGAACCTAGGAACTTTGAAAAGATAGGGACAGAGTATTTTTGCCTTGTAATTTTGCCTTTTTAATTACTGAAACCATTGGGAATGTGGCTAAGGATGAGAAGATAAATGCTGTTAAGACTGACCTTGTGTCAGCACCACTGATCTCTGCTGAGATAGATTAAGTTTCATTACTTTGACTAGAATCACATAAATTGAGTCCTGGAAAGCTTTTTCTTCCCCATCCCTGACTAGAATGAGTGACTTTGTTAACCCAAATTCATTCCATTTTTCTACATATGTGAAAATTTTAAATAAACCTATTTTGGTATCTATTTCTTTTTCACAAGCCACGTGTTATTTGACAGGTGTTCTCAAGCTCCTTGCTTTGGCAATGAACCAAGATGACAGAGCAGTAATGATTTAGAAAGTGCCATTCCCTCCTTGTTAAGTGATAAAGAGAAAAGTGTGAAGTTATTAACCACTATTCACCAGTGGCATAGAAATCGGTATAAGGTTTAATTGTCTGGTTCTACAGTTGGTCTAGGTAGGCAATTTCCTGGATAGTGCTTCTCTTAAGGAAAGGGAAGAATAATCGTATAACTTCACTTTTTTCTCCCATATAATTTTTTTTTCATCTTTTCACAAATTGCAGATAGATGGATTGGAGAGAAAGGATCACTAGAAAACCAAAATATTGACCTCATAGGCTTTCCCTTTCCTTATCTGCCCAGGTATAGATTTATGGGTGACATGGCAGCACTCAGCAACATTGCAAATTTCCCACCCCCCAAATGAATCACATGCTCAAGTGTTTGAATCTGATGGTGTACATGATGTTACCACACTGTCTCCTTATGTTAGCCATGCTGAGTCTATTTATTGCTAATTGGAAAAACCTACTTTTGGTAGCCTCGGCTGCCTGGTGGCTTTAGAGTACCGGTCACAACAGTATGGTCAGACCCATTAAAGACACATCCCTGTCAAATTTAAAAAACAAAACAAGCTCATTGGGCTTGTTATGGCTCAGGACCAGCTGACTGAGGGAAGACTAATAGAATTAGTACCTTCTGTTTGTGTGTCATCATTTCAGTGGGCAGCATGAGCCTGTGTCAATTTGCCAGATCATAAATACTGTGTTAAATTACAATGAACTGAGTTTGGTAAGTTGTGGGAGTTTTGGAAGGCGGGGAGAAGAATAGTTTTATGTATGTGTGAAGAAGCCGTTTGATTTTCAGCCAGGGATTCCTGAGCCCTGTGGTCATGGTTTTAGAGATCTTATACCTACTTTGAAATTTAGTACCAGCGTCAGGTTGTGCAGCTGTCCTTGTTTCCTTTTTATTATTAATTTTTTGGTTGAATTGGCTTGTATCCCTTTTAAACTTGAATGTATGAGTCTCAACATTACAATTTTTTCTTTGAAAATTCTGTTTTAAAAAGCAATATGAAATAGAATGTAGCTGAAAAGTGAATTTTTACTCGCATTTTTAAAAGAGCAACAAAGCATGAGTGATTTCCAGAAATGGTTTCTGTGTCATCTTTGGAATTCTTCTAATTACTAATTCTATATAGGCTTGGGTTTGGTTTTGTATTACCTGTTTTTATTAGCTTTGTTGTTTTACATTTGACAAAAGATTTGCTGTTTTGAGGCTAGTGATGAGATTTATTTATTTATTTATTTATTTTGCCTTAGGACTAAGAGTTGAGCGGGGATGGAGCGGAACAAAGATATTAGGTTTCTTTTATGATTTGGAGTGTCAGACATTTGGCTATATTTGTTTCATGGGTTTTTCATCACTGCTGACTTAACCACAGACTACATTTTCAGCCCTGTGCAGGAGGGTGGTGTGCCTTCCGCAGGCAGGGAGGAGGAGGGTTGGGGTGGGGTGGCTTGGAGAAAGGAATCAGCTCATGGGCTATTAATAATGTAAATTGTTCTTGAGGCCACATGTAACATTTCTGAGCCCTGACCAACAGGGTAGGGTGCGTGTTCTATTTACGTTGGACTGCATGGCACGATGTGATGGATAGCTGATAATATAATCACAGGAAAAATCCGGATATTTCTTCTTTAATGATGTCCTGATAGGGCAGAAAAAAATAATTTGTCTTCAGAAGATTGGCTTTGAGTAGCTGAATATATTTAATTCAATTACTGGTTCTTGCCTCATAGCCAGGAATTCTTCAAGTGATATTTGCTGAGTGTGTACATGGAGGGAAATGGAGACAAATGACATTGCTTGTGATCCACTGCCTTGAGAGGAAAGCCTTCGGTAATGATTCCAGTAAAACTAGAGCTAGAGCTTGGGAAGCTAAACTTGTGATTACTTACTAGTAAACAAGAGAAAGGATCTGTTGTAGGTGCAGAAATCTTACCGAAATGCCTGAATATGCACTGGAGAAAGCCCTGGACTGCACACCAAGGGTGTTCACCCACTTGTTTACTTTTTGTGGCTTTGAGCAAGTCATCCATTCTGCCTCTGGTTTTCCACTTGTCAGAGGGGTGCTAGATGATGATAATTACTGCTCAGTGGGCTTCAGTTACAAAGCACCGTAACATAGAGTAGCTACTGTTTCTCAGAACAACCCAGGGGAAGCATTCGTGCAAGGCTCCGAGTATCTAGCAAGTGTCAGGCATGCCACGTGGTGCTGCTGTTAGGGAGACAGTGGTAAACTTAAGCATTCAAGGACCTTGTCTTCATGGAGTGTTCAGTCCAGTAGGTGAGAGCTGTTAATCAAATGGTCAATGAATAATTATGTCATTCTGAAAGAAAATAAGTGCTAAGAAAAGGCACATGAATTTCTGAGTCTTGATAGCAAAGGCCCTTGACCTGGACTGAAAAGTCAAAATTTTCCTGATCCTTTGGTACTTGAGCTGAGATCTAGAAAGTGTGGACTGGAGTTGACTAGGTAAAGAGTTGGAAGAATAAGCATTCTAGAGTGAGGGCTAGCATGTGCAGAGGTCCTGTGGTGGTTGGAAGCATTATGTGGCCAGGGCACTGAGAAGGCTGAGGTAGCTGAAGTATAGAAAGGAAGGGGAGAGTGATAGGAGGCGAGGCTGGAGAGGTAATCAAGGTCACACCATATAGGCTTTGCAGGCCATCTGACCAAGGGGCAGATGTTAATAGTTTTTTGGTGTTTTTTTTTTTTTTGAGGCAGAGTCTCGCTCTGTCGCCCAGGCTGGAGTACAGTGGCGTGATCTTGGCTCACTGCTATCTCTGCCTCCCGGGTTCAAGTGACTTACCTGCCTCAGCCTCCCTAGTAGCTGGGACTACAGGCGTGTGCCACCACTCCTGGCTAATTTTTGTATTTTTAGTAGAGCTAGGGTTTTACCATGTTGGCCAGGCTGGTCTAGAACTCCTAACCTCAAATGATCCACCCACCTCGGCCTCCCAAAGTGCTGGGATTACAGGCATGAGCCACCACGCCTGGCCAGATGTTAATAGGTTTTATATGTTGTGGGAGATTGGTTCACATTTCCATTTTGAGAAGATCACTTTGCCTGTGTGAGTTGGAGAGGCCAGAGTGGATGAGGGGAAACTGATTAGCAGGCTATTATTAGAATAGTATTCCAGGCAAGTGATGGTGGTAGCCTGACTAGTGTGATGGCGGTCAGTGGAGGGAGGAGGACCCAGATATGAGAGAGATTTAAGAGAAAAAATATCAGTAAAACTGGGTGGTATATTGGATGTGGGGCTTAGGATGGGGAAGGTATCAAGGTCAACTCTTGGCTGACTTGTGTAGGAAGATGGAGTACCTTTCACTGAGATGAAGAGCACTAGAAGATGACCAGGTTTGGGGCAGGAGGAGGGAAAGATGAACAGTTTGATCATAGACATGTTAATTTTGAGGTTGCAGAATATAAACTGGGGAGTCATTGGTTTATAGTCATTGTTAAATGAAGCCATGGACATGGATGAGATAACTTTGGGAGAGAGGAGAGAGTGGAAAGAGAAGTGGGTGTAGGACTCAGTCTTAAGGAACCCCAGCATTTAATGACTTGGTAGAGGAGGACGGGCTTTAAAAAGTAGACTGTGAAAGAGCAGCCAGAGAATGAGAAGAGGTGGGAACACATGGTGTTGTGAAACCAGTGAAGAGCGTTTCAGGGAAGTAGTAGGCAACTGTCAGGAAGAGATACTGATGATAGTTTTGAAAAATTTCCATTGAATTTTGGGATATGGAGGTGATCTTTTACTTTAGTTGGTGCTGTTTGAGTGCAGTAATGGTGGTCAGGCTGATTTGCTATAGGAAGATAATGTAATTATCCATAGTTTATAGATGAAGGATCTGAGGCACAAGGAAGTAACTTGTAAAACAGCTCACCTAAGTGTCAGAACTGGAATCCAGGCCTAGGCCTGGGTGCCTGAGACTCCCTGTTCTGTATACCTGCTACCTACAGCTTACTGCTTTACTAGGTAAGTGTGTGGACCGAGGAGGCAAACACAGCTGTGTCCCTGTTTTGCTTCTCCCTGAGTTGGGATCTATTAACTAGTTACTTAACCTCATTGACCCTCAGCTTCCTCATTTTTAATAATGGTACATGCCCAGTGAGGTTGTTGGGAAAATTAAATGAGATAATGTGTGTCAATGCCTTGAAATGCGTTTGATACATAATAAGTACTCAGTTAATGCTAGCTAAAAAATAAACAACCTTCTACCGTTCTGTCTGCCCTCTCCTCAGAGCCTCTTACCTCCAATTACATTTTTCTCTTGTTTAATGCTTAGCAGTCTTCTCTAAGAAGGCCAGTTTGTATGCTATTTGCCCAGTTATTTTTCAAGTTTGTGTTTTTACTTTGCCATTTCTTCTGCTTTTAGTGCCTTTGTCCACCTACACCACTAATTTCTGTGTAGTGTAATTTCTGTCAGTCTTCCTCAAAACTCACTTTTTATGACTGATTTAAAACTGATTTTCCTCACTCTGCAACTTAATGAACTCAGCTTATGTTTACATTTGTTTCTTCTTAGGAGCTTGATATTCGTGAGTTTGCGAAGTTTGTTCACTCAGTTTTATTAAATAGATTCAGGGGCCAGGCATGTTTTTTCATGTCCTTCAGCAACATGTAGTAGAATGCTTTAAAGTAGTGGGTACAAAATGGCAAACAGTATTTTTATACTATTTAAGAAATAGCTCTTTCCTGTCACTTTCTTCTCATTACAGTCGTAAGGTGCAGTTATTACTAAGTCTTGCCAGTGTTACTTCCAAAATATTCAGATTAATCCATTTCTCTCCATTGACACTGCCACCGCTCTGATTAGTTTAGACCACCATCATCTCTGGCCAGGATCACTGCATCAGCCTCCCTATTTTTAAGGTGTAATTGCATCATATCATTCTGCTTTGATTCCTCATTGACTTCTATTTCAGTTTACCTTGGACTCCAAGGTCCTACGTGGATCACTTTACCTCTCCTTTTACCTCATTTTTGTGCCTCCTACCTGCTGCTCCCTCACCTGCAGCTCCCTCACCTGCACCCCTGCTTTAGTCCAGCCACATGGGCTACCCTGTTCTTTCAGTTCTTCACACACATGAGTTCTGTCCCTCCATAGGGACCTTGTGCATCTGGTTTCCTCTGCCTGGAATGCTCCTTCCCAGGCTTGGTGCAGGGTTGTATTTTTCTCTCTTCAGGTCTCAGCTTATATGTCACCTTCTTGTGTGTGTGTGGTGGTGTTTTTTTTTGTTTTTTTGTTTTTTTTGTGATAGAGTCTTGCTCTATTGCCCAGGCTGGAGTGCAGTGGTGCTCTTGGCTCACTGCAACCTCCACCTCCTGGGTTCAAGCAATTCTTGTGCCTCAGCCTCCTGAGTAGCTGGGATTACAGGCGTGTACCACCACACCCAGCTAATTTTTGTATTTTTTGTAGAGACAGGGTTTTGCCATGGTTGGCCATGCTGGTCTTGAACTCCTGACCTCAGGTGATCCACCTGCCTTGGCCTCCCAAAGTGCTGGAATTACAGGCGTGAGCCACTGCGCCTGGCCTTATGCCACCTTCTTGATGAGACCTTTCCTGACTACTCTTTCCAAATAGATCCATCCAGCACACCACCATCTCTCATTTTTAAATAAAAAATTTTTTCTCACTTATTTTATAGGGTGAAATATACCCATGTGCCAATTTTCCAGAATTAATACATGTTAAGATTTTGTCATAATTATTTCAGATTTTCTTTTAAGTGAAAGAGAGCATTACAGATAGTTGAGGTTGGTAATGTGTGCCCTTCCCCAGTTTCCTTTCCTCTCTAGGGGCAACTGTTATGAAGCTGATATGTATCTCTCCTTTTTCCATGTTTTTGTTACCTATGAATGTGCTCACTTAATTTATGTGGATGGTATCTTATCATTTTTCAGTTTGCAACTTTTTTCACTCAACATTATATTTTTGAGTGATATCCATGTTGATATATACATATCTGATCATTTATTTGAACTGCTATATAGTATTCCATCATATAAATATTCTACAATGTATTTGTCCCTTTCTCAAGTGATGGTCATTTAGATTGTCGTCAGTGTTTTACTGTTATCAAAAGTAAGCATTCCTCTACTTGTCTATTTGTACACAGGTGCAAGTTTCTCTGTCATGATCTTTTCTAGCTCAGCACCCTGTTTCATTCCCATTTTGGTACTCATCATTTTGTAATCACTGACTTATGTGTTTGCTTGTTTATATACATCTTCCTTATTCAGCTATGGGCTCCATTGGGGTAGGCAGTGTGTTTAACTCACTCCTGCAAACACAGCCCCTATCATAGACCTTGGCACATAGTAGGTGCTTCATTGGTATTTGTTGAATTAATTCAGCTACCTGCTTTCCATCTGTTTTGTTTAGTTCATTCCTTTGGTTTTTGAGCTTTGGTTTTCAGATTTCTGAAGAAAGGTGAAGACTGATGAGGTGAGTTGCCAAATTCTATGGATAGTGATTGCAGGTGATTAGGTAAACCTGGCATGGAAAGGAGCTGAGGAAAAAAAGCTATAAATAATTTGTTTTGGTTTAAACAAACCAAAATCTCAAAATTTGGAGGTGATGGTTGGCAAGGAACTACGTGTACTAGTTTTGGTTATTGAAGGAGCTGGGTTTATCAGCTGTGGGCTCCTTCCACATCTGTATCATTGCCTTATTATTATAGGATTTTGGAGGGAGGTGGGAGGATTTTGTGTTTATTTTCTAAAATTATTCTATGTGAAAATTAGAAAATTAGAAAATTGTGGTAGGTATAGGAGATATAGATCATAGATTAAAAAGCATGAGAAGAAATTGGGCTGTTGATCGTAAAGCAGGATTGTTTAAATCAATTAGTTTTTAAAAATTCTCCTTTTTATTAGAGTTCACTGAATCAGTGCTTGTGTTCTGTGTTTTCTGTTTGTTTTTGAAGCTGTTCAGTGTTTTCCTTACCATCATAGACTTCAGATTTAACTACTTGATGTTCACCTATTGAATTCACATGTAGAGAGGAAAGACGAATTCATGGGAACAAACGGATTTCTTAAAATGGAGATTGCTGCTGTAATCACACTTTGGACCTCTATTCTAGTACAGGACATCTCATTTTATCCGCTAGTAGCCTGTGTAAGCCATTTGCTGATAAAGTGAATCACTGTAATTATATTTGAAGTTAGCTATTGGAGGAAAAAATGTAGCTATAGTTAAATACTATGGTAATGCCTCCTAATTTATTCTTTTTCGTTTTGGAATATACTGTTTCTCCCCTTCTCCACTCAATTTAGTGTGGCACATTTGACTGCCCCCTGCCCCTCTTAGGTTGGGTATCAGTTATGAACTTCCAAAGAGAATTAGGATCTGGTCTCACTGTCTCCTTTGCATGTAAATAGTAAATAATTAGACATGCAGTGAAATTGGAGACAATAATAGCTGAGATATATTAAGCATTTGATCCTGTTAGACACTGTTCTAAGCACTTTATATGAATAGTAAACATATAAGCACAGTCCAAAATTTTTTTGTTCTAACTGTATAAAATGTAGGAGTCATGTTATTTTGAGGTTTATTAGAAATTGTAATCTTCAATTTCTAGTTAGTGGAGGTGGGCGTGGAAGAGAAAATGTTTGCATTTATTACATGTGTAGAAATGTACTGAACTGAGAAAATCTAAATGGTTACAGGCTAGTCATTTCTTAGTATCCTGCCTATTACTCATCCACTCCCTTGGTAAAAGCTTTACCCTGTTCCTGTAAGTGGGAGCTGGGTGGAGGATGGGAAGCAATCCTCACTTGAGTTAGATCTGACTTTGCTTGATTGTGTGGCAAGTTAGTATGGGGTTTTATGCCATTATTTTATTTCCCTTTTATAGTTGAGAGAACTGAAGTACAGAAAGTATAAGTAACTTGCTCAAGATCACAGAGCTAGTGAATAAATGGAACCATAATTCAAATCTAGGCAGTCCAAGCATTCTTAACTGGCACAGTACATTGCCTGTGTTTTTGAGTATTTGCCTGTGCAACAGACATTAGGAGACGGGAGAAAATAGTGTTGTATCTTCACAGTACTTGGAGCCATTTTTGTTTGAAAGGATGTGTGCTGTATTAGTGTGTGTCATCCTGGGTTGGTTAGCATTTGCTGCCACTTTATAGATTTTCCGAGAGCTTCAATTTTCCTTTTATATTTCCTCAGTCTTTTGACAGCAGTCATAATGGAATTTGAATGGTTGTAGTTAATGTGGCCTTTGGAACAGAATTCTTAAGGAAGAGATTGGGTGATGAAACAAGGGTGGTAAGATGGGGAATGAGGAGGAATGCTTCTTTCTGTCTTATGTATTTTGTGGAATAAAATGGTGATGCCATGCACCACAGCTCGAACTTGGCATGGTTCTGGAAGATGTCTTTGTGTGGCCTGTCTGTACCAGTCACCATCTGTTATAATGGTGAAGGTCATAGGTTGTTTGCCTTAAGCAGAATAAACAAATAGATACAAAAAATGTATTCAGTAATCTTTGCTTGATGAGCAGAAGCTAGCAGTTGTTTAAAACAAGTGAAGGGGATAAAAACTCCCCTAACTTTTATTTACCAATCACATTGCAAAGCAAAAATAGTCTATTTTTAGGCTGAGGCTCCAATTATGTTAAGCCTTGAAGATAATGAAACAGTCTGACACAAAAGAGTGTGGTGACGCAAGTTTGTGTGGTGAAATTCCAAGACACTCACTGACTTTTTAGGATTCTGCACAGTGAATATTAAGCTCCTAAAGTGTTTGTTGCTCGGAAACAGCGCTTTATTCTTTTACATGCAGTGTAATGAAGTGAACCTGTGTTGTAATTTGTTTCTTGCAAGGAAAAGGGAGAATTAACACACATTATCTATCCTTGTATCCTGTCTTTGGCCTCTTGTGTGTCCCTTTTATGTGCTGAAGCCACCAAGTCATGCTATTGCTAATACTGCATATTACCTTCTGTTTTAGCCACTCTGATTTTTCTTAATGCTTTACACAGTAGGGGTTTCCAGTTTTTCAATTAATTTTATATTGTAGATTTCACCGAATTTGGAGGCTTTTTCTTTTCTGTCACTTTTTCCTCATTGTATGTAAGAATTACTCTTAGCTTTTGGATCCGTTCATAATCATGTCAGATGATATTTTTCCTTGGAACTAATTAGTTTTGGGGGTTTGAAATATGTGCTGGCACGGGGCTTCATTGGCTGGATTAATGGAAGTTGGCCATTTGTGCTCTCCCGGTCTCATGTTGCCCTTTCTATTTACAGGTTGGTAATGGGCTTCTGGGTTTTTATTCTGCTGCCTGTAGTCTTCTTCAAAATGAACCTGAGGTGCTGAATGCTCATGTGATGGGAAGTGTAATTTTGCTTCCTTCCAGGGCAACCTGTCTTCTTAATTCCTGAATCTTGCTATAGCCTGGGTCCCAAGGAATCAGATTCCTAGAGTCAGGAGGTTGGTCATCTTCCATTTGGTCTCAGAATTTTCCTTTTCAAAGAGTAGTCATAAGAACTAAATGTGGGAAGGCAGAAGGAAAGACCTATCAACATCAAGGTGCCAAAGTTACAAGCCTCTGGCATTGGTGGTTCATGGCAGGATTTGATGAATTTGGGGAGGGAAGGGGACTTGAAGGGGATAAAAGAACTCCTCATTAGATTCAGATTGAAGTGCACTGATGTGACCTGTGGAAGAGCTGAAAACATAAAATAGCAGTAAGGTGATTGATAAAGACAGCCTGGTTGGATGAAGTGGAAGCTAGGAAATCTCTGGCTGGGTGCCTGCTATCCATGTACAGTACTTACTCTATTTCATTTAATCTCCTGCAGCCCTGCGGGTGGGGGCTCTTATTTCTTTTTACAAATGAGGAAAAAGTCTTGAAGGGATTAAGTAAATTGCCAAGGCCTCTTTATTTGTAAGTGGCTAAAATGAATATGGCTTCTCACATTTGTGCCACTCTTCTGAAATACAGGAAACACAGACATCAACAGTATTTATCTTTGTATGCTTACTAAGGAAAATACTGTGTGGTACAACCACTGAAAAGGCTATAATAGCTTTTTTGTTATTGCACTTTAACAGAGAGCTCTTTCTTAAAATTACAGATTTTTAGGACCAAATTCAGTTCAGTCATCTGGCCTACTATGTGCCAGGTACAGTATTGAATCCTGGGGATATGAGGGTGAGACAGACCATGGTCCCTGGTGCCTGATTATAGTCTGAGTTGGGAGTAGAGGTGGAGGGAAAGGAAAGAAATTGCCCTGTGAACAAATTCCATACCATATGACTAAGGTAAATTTAAAGAAAAAAGGAAAGGTAAACATTGCCTAGAGATTAGAGAATGATGCCCATGCCCACAGAATATCTCTTACTGTGAGTTCCATTGATTCTTTGGTCATTGTCAGGATTTGTCCAGAGAGGTATGGGATGTTGTCTTTACAGGGTGAAGCCCAAGAGGAACCATATGATGTTACAAACTTGGGGGCTTTCCTTTTCTAGCTAGAGGTCTAAACTCAGGAGGGTAACCAAGTTTTTTGTTTTGTTTTGTTTTTGGTACACAAAGAGTCTTCTGTTTCTACATCCAGTAAACTTTTTGTTTTCTTAATTTTAAATTGTCCTCAAGCTGTACCTTTCCTTACCCCCGTCTCTGACCAAGAAGGGTGGCAGGGAAGGGGGCGTTCTAATTCCAACTCAGCTGCTAATTTAGGAGGTGACTGATAACCTCTACAATTCCATCTGTCATAGTGCCTTTCACATAACTGGTACTCAATAAAAAGTGTTTGCCGTGGGACAACAGAATTTGAAATCTTCTGTGATTAATTTGTATTGATTTTTTGGGGACAGGAACTGGAAGGGGGTTAGTTTTTTTAGGATGAAAAGTTGCTGCCTCACATTCCATAACAATAACAAAAAATTATGGATAAATCATTAAGTATAAATCACAACTCAAGTGAAACAAATTTTCAAATATTGAAGAGTTTTTTTATAAATTCCATCTCCTAGTGAGATGCATTACATCTCAGCCCAGAATGCTGAAGGTTCTTGTGATTCCTAGCACAGTGCCTCATCTTTGGTGTATGATCAATGAAGAATAATACAATTATGAAATGACTACTAGTAATCTCTGAGGACTTCTGAGGATAACAGGTGTTCTGAAGTTTGCCAAACTTGGAGACCACCTTCCCTTCCTAGAACAGATTTCTAGGAAAAGTCTTTAGGTCTTTTTGATCACAATACGATAGGAATTGTAGGGAGGACATGAAGAAACAAAAGATCAGTCAGAATGTTTCACGCACTCTGAATTCTCTAATAAACACAGTACTAAGCAGTACTTAGACATTGCTCTTTGCCTGAAGGTGGGGTTCTTTAGTACCTCATACAGTAAAAGATGGTGAACCTTTCAGTGCTTTTTTTCAGGGCAAAAACAGCAGAGTCGTCAAGTCATAACTCTTGTAATCTGGGATGCAAGTTATGTAACCATGTCAGGATTTTCTTGAGGGTTTCTGTCCAGAAGGTGAAAGACAAGGAGTGTTGGTTGTTTTCTAAACAGTGAACTCTAGAAATTTATAGATGAATGAACTGTACAATACAATTCTAGAAAAGACTGCTAAGCAATTTTTCAGCATTTTATGGCAGTCACCAAGGATCATTATTGGCTCACCCAGAACAGGTATTGTTGGTATTTTTTTTCTTTTAGTCTTAATATTAGGCTTAAATTAGCACATGAAAGTGCTAGTTTTAAAAGTTAAAAGCAGTTGAATATCAACAGTTTCATATGATTCATTCTAATAGTTTTTATTATTTTTTTCTGGTTATAAAATTAATACATGTTCATTGTAGCACACTTAGAAAAATAGAGGAAAATAAAATTTACAATCTAACAATCTATTTTATGCACTTCTATCTTTCCATGTATATACATATGCACACATATAAATCTGTGTTCACCAGAATATTTTCAAAAAACTTACTGTGGATTATAGTTCATTTTTAGAGAATATCTGGCTGTTTAAATTGAACCTATCGTAAACATTTCTCTGTAATTAGTAATTTATAAACTAAATTTTTATGATTTCAGGAGATGTCACATAATTTATTTATCAACACCCCTATTTTAGGACTTTCGTATTGTTTTCAGTGTTTTACAATTATAAATAAATAGTGCTGCAATAAACATCTTCTACATGAATCCTTGTCCACATCTGATTATTTCCTTAAAATGAATTATCAAAAGAGGTATTTTCAGGTTAAAAGATGTGAATTCTGAAAACATTTCTAAATTTCTTACCATAAAGGATATACTAATTTCTTTTTTTTATCTTTTATTATTACTTTTTTATTTAACTTTAAGTTCATGAGTACATGTGCAGGTTTGTTATACAGGTAAACTTGTGTCATGGGGGTTTGTTGTATACATTATTTTGTCATCCAGGGATTAAGCCTAATACTTATTAGTTATTTTTCCTGATCCTCTCCGTCCTCCCAGCCTCCACCCTCCGAGAGGCCCCAGTGTGTGTTGTTCCCCTCTGTGTGTTCATGTGTTCTCATCATTTAGCTACCACTTATAAGTGAGAACACACGGTATTTGGTTTTCTGTTACTCTGTTAGTTTGCTAGGGATAATGGCCTCCAGCTCCATCCATGTTCCTGCAGTGGACATGATCTCATTCTTTTTTATGGCTGTAAATTAGTTCAACCATTGTGGAAGACAGTGTGGTGCTTCCTCAAAGACCTAAAAACAGAACTACTATTTGACCTAGCAGTCCCATTACTGGATATATACCAAAAGGAATATAAATTGTGATATTATAAAGACATGCATGTGTCTGTTCATTGCAGCACTATTCACAATAGCAGACATAGAATCAACCTAAATGCCCATCAGTGGTAGACTGGATAAAGTAAATGGGGGTACGTACATGATAGATATACTCATTTCTGCTTTTACTAGCAGTGTGTGAAAGAACCTCCCTGATACAACATCGCCACAGTTAGCTGTTACTTCTAAGACCAAGAGAAAACACAGGATTGACCAATTTTATTTTTCCACCTTTGATAAGTTTACTAAACAAAGATATATAATTTGATTTTATCAAAGGACCTGACAAAGTTTTTCATGATATCTTTCTTGTCCAATCAAACAATGTAAACTGAATGCAGATAGAATCAGGGATCTCTTGTTTGCAGAACAACTATACTCTGGAAAGGTTTTATTAGTGGGTTATTGTCAACTGGGAGGGACACCTCGTGTGGTGAGGCTTAGTGACCCTGTCCTGAACAATGTTATTTGCAGTGATTTTGATGAAAACAGAACATGAGCTTAACAGGTTTCCAGGTATGCCACAATGTGAGAAGGATGGCTGTAAGTTCTTCTGTACCATACTGTGGGCTCCCTGAGCAAGGGAGCTGGAGTGCTGAGAGCATTCCTTCTGGAGTCAAACTGCTACCTATTAACTGTGGCTTTGGGCAGAGTTACCTAACCTTTCTGTGTCTTAGTTTCCTCATCTATAATAAAACAGGAATCAACAGAATATTTACCTCATAACGTTTGTTGGGAAGATTAAATAAGTTATTAAATGTGAAGCACTGAGAGTAGTTTCTGCTCCTTAGTAAGTGATCAATAAAGATGAGCTGCTATTGTTGTTAATCTTTCTCTCAGATGGTAGATAACACTTCTTAAATGAATGCCTGAGTCAATGTCATAAATGCTTTGTATGCTGGTGGGATGGGCCCATATTGCAAATGAAATGTGATGTGTAAGTTAATAAATGAATGCCTGAGTCAACGTCATAAATGCTTTGTATGCTGGTGGGATGGGCCCATATTGCAAATGAAATGTGATGTGTAAGTTTTGCATTTATGTTTTATAATATTAGAACTGTCATGTAAAGATAGGGCTGAGAGTTATACTGTGTAGCTCCAGAAGATAGAGATATGGTTTATTGATAGGAATTAGTGGTAAGATACTTTCTACCAATTAGCTTTACTCAACAGTGGAGTTGCCCTTTCAGGTAGTGGAAGAATTCAGGTACAAGCTTCCAGACCATTACAAGTACATAATTGAAAAGAGAGGGCTTCTTTGGCTAGAGGTGAGACTAGATGACCTTTAAAGTCCCTTCCAACTCTAGGCTGATTCTTTGATTTTGAGTGGCATATGTAGGATTATCACATATCATGCAGTAAGGCCCCACGAGTACATCTTTGGAAGGGTTGATGCTGCTAATCCTTGCCCACTCTGCCCTCTCTGCTTCAGTTTCTTTCACCTGTTGTGTGTCAGCCTGACAGTGGCCCATTCCTCAGCTTGATTCAGTTTCACAGCCCAGCTTAGCGTCCCAGGCTGCTCCCTCCTCAGCAGCAATACCTAGAGGATGAGTATTTGAACCAAGGGCACATTTTTCATAAGCATACAAGAAAATAGAAGATTGTTGCCTGCAAAGTGTATCTCAGAATTGTATTTTAAAAAAACAACCAAAAGTTTTTGACCATGCCAGATGTACTCTTGTTGCTTTATTCGGGGCCAAGGGTGGACTTTACCTTTTTTGCTCAGCAGCTCTGGGCACTGGGTTTCTCTGCTTGTCTGGTTTCTTGCCTAAGTTCAGCATCAATATTCTAATCCCCTGGGAAGGAGCAGTTGAGCCCACATTATTGTATATAGTATGCGGGCTTGTATACCTTTGGCTGAGATTATTTTTCTGTCATTATGAACTCTCATTCCTTGCCTTATGCTATTTAAAGGTAGCTTCAAAATAAAGTTAGAAAGCTGAATTGGGAGCCCAACCAATTGCTTTTTCTTTTCAGGGTTCTTTGCTGAATAATTTCTGACACATCAATTGTGTAATTGTTTTGTGCTGCTCTCCCCATTTATAATATTTGGAGCATTGGCTTTTTGCCACACTTGTCAAGGGTTTATGGGAGTTAGTGACATGTAGTATACAAGGTTCTTTGAGATTCTTTAATGAAACTTGGTATTATCTTGAAAGCAAAAGGTTTAACTGTTCATTTGTTAGATGACTAGTGGGATTTTAAACAGATATAATCACACCATGTCTTTTTTTTAAATGTGATGTTACGTACATACGAACTTTTACTGCTTAAATTTTAAATTATGTGGTTTTTTTTCTTTTTTGTGTTTATAAAATCCATTATTAGCAAATACCTCAGGAAAACTTTAGACTCAAAGTCCTGAAAAAATTTTCCACTCCATGTTTTTTAATGTTGTGGTTTGTCCTTAGTTTTGCCATCTGGTAATGAATGGTTGAAGTAATAAACTCCTGGCACCACCGCATTTTGCTGTTGATACTAGTGTGTGTCTCTAGCTTGTGGGACAGAAGCACTAAGTGAGGTCCATGCTGTACAGTGAGAAGCTGAAAGAGTTGCTGCTCTGTGTGCCAGGTGGGTTAATATGTTTTAGAGAAAGCATCTGTGGAATTTTACAGTGGATGTTCTTTTGTAGCCGTATTAATTTTACTCCTTTTGAGTAGTATCATTTTACCAGCCAGAATCTAGAGCACGCAAATGCATTATCAGAGTGATTTGAAACAGTGATGTACACACGAGCACTGTGGGGATGGTTCTGATGCTTTCAAGGCCTAGAGTCTCACTGCATATATTCTGAGCCAGAGTGTTAATCCTACTGCCTTAAGAAGCCTTTGCTTCTCCTTTTAATCTTTAGAGTTTATGAAACCAACAGCTTTGTAGTCTTCAATAGGAGGATTATACATAGAGCTCCAAAGATTCTTGGAACATAGAAACCATAAAGAGGAATGTGTCTGTGTTTACTCTTGTGTTGTGTTATATGCACAATGTAGAACTTTTTAAAATTAAAACAACAGAGGTAGAAGATATTTTAAAAGATTACTAAACATTAGATTTTTAGACTCATCTCATTTAGGCTGAAAGGAACCTTCTAGTCCAGCCCCCTCACTTTACAGATGAAAAAATGTAAGTCCATAAGGTCCCACTGAGCCTGAATCAGGGTTGATGTAAAACCTAGAGGTCTTCCTTCCCAAGCCAGATCTGGTTGGATCTCACTGCTCTTATAACTGCTATAGAACACCACTGTAGCATTTAGAAAGTACTGAATCATTATGTAAGAAAATGACTCTCTCAGTAAAACAGTGTAGTTGTTGAGTCCATAGTCCAAGCAGGTTTTATCGTTTGTATTAAGTAACTTCAGCTGTTCCACAGTCTTCAGAAAGTCTGAGCTGACTATATTTATTTTATCCACCTTTTACCCAGTTAACAGAATGCTTACTCTCTTATTGCCACTTAAAAGTCATCTGGAAGACTCATGCTGATAATGTAATGCATGGTGAAGGAAGGGGGTAAAGTAGGAAAACATAATTGTTGAATGCACGGTCTTTTTAAAGGCTCTTTTCTCCTCTTTTTCCCAGTTTAGTTGGGTAGATCTGATTTATATAGCATTTTCCCCCCTTTTCCTAAATTGGATAAGAGCTGGAAAACTATTCAGGAAAAGCTATAAGCTATAGCAAAGCGTGTGAAAAGATAGTAGTTTGTGCCTTTCTCAACCTTGTTATAGATCTATGGATAGTTTGGAGTTTACAAAACTGTACTTAAATATTTTCTTTAATATAAGTTAGGGACAGATTTCTATTTGCTATTGATGACTGTCAAAACAACTTCCCTAGAACGATTGTCACAGAGCACGGGGCCTCATTTCCTGATGGAGAAACTGCTTTGGTTTATTCTCACTGTTTTTACATGATTCTTTCTTATTTTCTCAAGTGCTTATGACATTTAAAAAATCTGTAGTTGAGAATTGTGGCAGCCAGTATTATGAGAAAGAGAAACTAGGTGCCTGTAAACTATTTAAATACAAACAAATGATAGCAAAACTTAACCAGGAAGAACATGAGTTTGAAATTGTTGATGAACGTGATCTAGGCCTGAGACAAGCTGAAACTATTTCTCATTCATTCTTTTCTTAACCAGAATTGCTTTACCTTCAAACTCAAGCAAATCTTTTGTTTAATCCTTGAGAACTGATACTTCAGAGGATTTCTTTATTTCAGTTATTGATGGACATTATTCTTAGGATTCAGTACTGGGTCAAGATGTGTGTTTTTTCAGCAATGTTTGACTGAATCCCAAGCTTTCTCAAGGCATATTTAAAAACCAGTACTGGTAATAGGCAGACTTACATACAGTTTTATCAGTTTATCTCTGCTTTTTTGGGGGAGAGGGAGTTTCAGCTAAGTTGGGTTTGTGCTCGTGAAATACAATACAAAAAGATTTGACCAAATAACTTTCTAATCATCCTTGCTGTATGTATATTTTGGTAAAATCCTGCTCACAGGGAAAATGTCTTGTTAATTTTTGGTTACACTAAAGGCATTCTGAGCAACTAACTTTGGTGTGTAGGGCTAAAATTACTTGAAATGCTGAGATTGTATTGTTTGGGGAAGAACTTTAATAGCATTCTATTTGTGTTATATGTTCTTGTTAAGGCAGTGGAAAAGATATTAGGTAAATATATTTTTTCAAATAATTAACTTTTTTGTCTTTGTGTTTTTATTTTAAAAAACTTATTGTGTTGTCTTGTATTAAAAAACACATAATGGAAAATTTACCATCTTAACCATTTTTAAGTGTGCAGGTGCACACAACACAGGTGCACTACGCAATTCACTGCCAGTTACAGTAGAGTAAGAAGTAGATATTTGCCTTTGGGGATCTTGGGAAAAAGACTGCTATCTATCTCTAATCCTCATGGAATCCTTAAGTGGTAGGTGCCAAGGGCTAAGGTGAGGAGGGAGAGGTGGAGGGAGTTATTTAATGGGTACAGAGTTGAGCTCCTTTCTCTATAAAGCATTTAAGCTTTTTTGTTGCCATTAATTGCTTCTATGGGCTAAAGAAACTGAAAGTGTGGGCAGGTAATCACTTGGCTACTAATATAAAGAGGATGTGAAACAAAGGACTGGCTTAATGGTTCAGGGTGGAAAGTATACACAGTTAAAAGTAATGTTATATGGTCTTGTAAATAGTTGTGCATATATCCGATGTCAATAAGAATTAGTAATACCAAGTTAAAAGAAAAGCATTATTTTAATATTTGTATACGTTTTGGAAATGGAAGATGGGATTATTTAAAGAGCAAAAAACTAAAGATGTTCTAGTTGGTAAGTGACTTTATTTGATGTGATTTCTTATTCGGATTTACCTGTGATTGGAGTGGTCATATATTCTTAATAGTTTCTTCCTTTTTATGAGACAAGGTAAGAGCAGCTTGGCATCTAAGTTTTGGATAATGTGTTGCTACTTGATTTTTTTTTTTTCCCCCAAGATGGAGTCTTGCTCTGGAGTGCAGTGGCGTCATCTCGGCTCACTGCACCCTCCGCCTCCCAGGTTGAAGCGATTCTCCTGCCTCAGCCTCCTGAGTAGCTGGGACTACAGGCGCCCGCCACCACACCTGGCTAATTTTTGTATTTTTAGTAGAGATGGGGGTTTCACCATGTTGGCCAGGCTGGTCTTGAATTCCTCACCTCAGGTGATCTGCCCGCCTTGGCCTCCCAAAGTGATGGGATTACAGGCGTGAGCTACTTGCTTTTGAGAGGCATCCTAAACATGTTGGATGGCCTACCCTTATTTTCTGAACTAAAATATGTTAAAATTAATTTGGTTTTGAGAGCTTTTGAAAAATCATCTGACTTTAATCTAGCTGATACGGGTTTTTTTCCCTATGCTCTGGGCACTATCCTAAGTATTTTACATACATTACTTAATCCTCATAGAAACCCTGTGATATTATTTTTCCTTTTTTACAGAAGAGGAAAGCAGCTATAGAGAGGTTAAATTGCTCACTTAAGGCCACAGATGTAACGATGGAATTAGGATTTGAACCCAGGTGGTTGGCTCTGGGTTGACATTTATCATTTTAACTGCTTTGTGATGTTACTCCATACTCAGCATGTAAATGTTCTTGGCACTCAGCACATTGTAGGATTTAAACAAATAACATTTATGTCTGTTGAGCTTCTTAGAATGACTGGAGATGAAGTAGTCTGCTATAAAAATAAGATAGGAAGCCATTGTGCTGGACACTACTGATTTAGCTAATTGATTTCAATCCAGGAACTGATTAGACATTTCTTTCTTTCTTTTTTTTTTTGAGATGGAGTCTCACTCTGTCACCCATGCTGGAGTGCAGTGGCGCCATCTTGGCTCACTGCAACCTCCACCTCCCGGGTTCAAGCAATTCTCCTGCCTCAGCCTCCCGAGTATTTAGGATTACAGGTGCCCACCACCACACCCAGCGAATTTTTATATTTTTAGTAGAGACAAGGTTTCACCACCTTGGCCATGCTGGTCTCGAGCTCCTGACCTTTTGGTCCACCTGCCTCAGCCTCCTAAAGTGCTGGGATTACAGGCGTGGGCCACCGTGCCTGGCCTATACATTGATTTCTAACCTTGAGGTCCATGTGTGAGTTCCAAGAGAAACTAAAGAATGACCTCAGACAATCATTTAGCAAATGATATTGTTTTGTTCATGTAGTATGGCTTTTGTCCTCTGCTTTTATACTTGTACAATAATAGAATTTAAGAACTGGTCCTGACTTTCTAGGTAGTCAAATTCAACCTTTGCATTTTACCATTTGAGGAGACGGGTAGAAGAACCTTCTTAAGGTCACTAAAAAAGGAAGTGCCAGAGCCAGGATTTAATGCATAATAGCTCACACTGACCTAGTTTTACCATGAGCCAGGCAGTGTTCTAGAGGCTTTATATATGTTAACTCATTAACTCCTCAGAACAAGCCTATGAAGCAGATACTGCTATATATCCACGTTACAGTTGAGAAAACTGAGATTATGTAACATACACAAAGTCACACAACTAGTAATGAGTAGAGCCAGGATGCAAATCCAGTCATTTTGGCTCCAGTTTGTCTCCAAACCCTCCTAATGGTTGTAACATATGTAATTGACATCTTTTTTTAAGAGCAAAAATGGTTGAATATCAGCCATTTCTTATAGTTCAATCTGACATAGCTTGAGCTCTTTCTATGGCATTTCACTGCCTTACCACAATGCATATTTGTGGTTATTATTATATCTCACTTGATCTTGGTATATGATCCTTTTAATATGCTGTTGAATTTGGTTTGTTAGTATTTTATTGAGGATTTTTCTATCTGTGTTCATCAGGAGTTCGGCCTGTAGTTTTCTTTTTCTTTTCATATCTTTGATTAGCTTTGATATCAGGGTAATGTTGGCCTTGTAAAATGAGGTTGGAAGGGCTCCTTCCTCTTCACCTTTTTGGAAGAATTTGAAAAAGATTGCTGTTCTTTAAATGTCTGGTAGAATTCACCAGTGAAGCCAATGCATGTTGGTCCAGTATCCTGTTGAATAGAAGTGGTGAGATCAAAAATACTTACCTTGTTTCTGGTAGTAGGGGGAAAGCATTCAGCCTTTCAGCATTAAGTATGTTGTCAGCTGAAGATTTTTCTTGTATGTCCTTTTTCAAGTTGAGGAAATACCTTTTTGTTCTACTTTCTTGAGGGTTTTTTAAAACCAGTAATGAGTGTTGGATTTTTTCAAATGCCTTTTCTATGTCTATTGAAGTGATCATGAGATTTTTTTTTTGTTTTGTTCTGTTTTTTTTTTAGTTTGTTAATATGGTGATTTATAATGATTGCTTTTCAGGTGTTAAGTCAACCTTGCATTTCTGGGATAAGCCCCACTTGGTCATGGTCTATGAATACTTTATTTTTGGATTTTTATTTACTAAAACGTTTAGAATTTTTACATGTATGTTTATGAGGAATATTGGTCTGAAATTTTCTTTTCTTGTAATATCTTTGTCAGTCTTGGTCAGACTGGGGTAATGCTGCCCTCACAATGTGTTGAGAAATATTCCTTCCTCTTCCCATTTTCTGGGAGAGTTTGTGTAGAATTGGTATTATTTCGTCCTTAAATGTTTGGAGTAATTCACCACAGAAACTATCTGGGCCTGGACTTTTATTTGTTTAAAAATTTTTAACTATAAATTCAATTTATTTGACAGACATTCAAGTTGTCTGTTTCTTCTTGAGTGAGCTTTAGTATAATAGTTTGTGTCTTTCAAGAAATTTGTCTGATTTATTGGCATGAAGTTTTTAAATAACATTCCCTTTTTATCCTTTTAATATCTAGAATTGGTAATGGTGTCATCTCTTATTGCTGATGTTGGTAATTTGTGTCTTTTCTTTTTTTCCAGCGATGGTAGTCACCCTGAACTCTGTCTTCTGGCTCTTCAAGCCAGAAGAAATGGGCATCTTGCCTGTTGCCTTTCCTTTTTACCAATTGTAGACATCCCTCCATTTTTGGCAAGTTTTTCCTTGCGCTCCACTGCCTTCAGATAGTGGCTTTTTACATTGTCCAGAGGTTATCATTGTTTTCTGTAAGAGGCTATTTTTGCCCAGTTCTGAAGATGGCATCTCTGGGTTTTGGTTTTGTAACATTCTAGCAAAGCCAGACATGCTTTGCTGCAATGAAAGTGTGGAACTGGATAATTGAGCAGCACTGTTTATTCATTGTTGCCTTTATTGGATCTCATATGGAATAACCCCACTGGATATTAGAGTAAATTACAGAGTTAGGAAAAGGTGAAAAAGAGAAATGTCGGGTTAGCTCTTTTCAAAATATTTTCAGTGGGAGAAATTGTTATCACTTTAAAAAGTGAGCTTTTTAAAAAATGAACATTATGAGTACTGAATATGTTAAGCTTCTGAATGATTTTGAGTGCTTTTGCTTGTCATGGGGAAGTTTTTCAAGAGAAAATGATGTGTTAGGCCTAAAAACAAAGCATTTCTAATTGCTTAATGTGTATTGTATCAAGTAAATTATCATTAGGTCATATTAATGCTATGGTACTTAAATATTTTATTTGTAGTGGAATCCATTTTCTGATCATTTTATACTGAGCATTTATGCCAATTTTAGTATATATTAGTATATATTGTAATTCGAATTAAAAAATGCTAGAAGTCATCTTAGGTCTCTGGATCTCAGCCTGGTATTTACTGAGTAGCTGTCAGGAGCCATGCACTTTTCTAGGCACAGGAGGTTCAGTGGTGAATGAGGAGTTTATATTCTTAGAAGCTCAGAAATCCAACCCTGTTAGCACACTGGATGGTCAGACTCACATGTGCTTGCCCTAATGCCAATTTGTTCATCTGAAATGAGAACTACAGCTGTTAATTAGACTGGTGAGGTCGAACTGAGAGATTAGTGCATTTTCTCTTTATAGACAACCCACATGGGAAGCCAAATTACAATCACAAGGTTGCTTGGTGAGAATGGAATCAAAACAAAGGGACTTGGATAGATAATCCATGATTAGGACACACCTGCCACAGAGACTATTTGGGTTTTCCCTAAGTAGTGCTGAGCAGTAAAGCTTGCCAGTGTCTGGGTCTTCAGACTTATTTTTATGCTGACCATTTTCCTTTGTTCACACAATGTTTTTCAAACCAAGCTACAATACAGTTCACTAAATGACAAGCACATTCCAGGCCTGCTTCCTAAGATTAAACTTAGATCACCTTTGGAAACATGTAGAGGCTTCCAAATTCTGAGCTTAGATACACACCTGTAGAGAGTCTCTTGGTTGATTTCAACAGAGTGCTACCTTAGCCATTGTGCAAGTGCATTTTACCCTCAGAGGGTATCATTTTTTTCCCCCTTACATCCATGGTGTGGAGGAAGTGTTTGAGTCCCTTATAGTGGTCCCCATGTACTGCCAATAATACCGTTTTATTCTGTTCAAGTGGTAATGGAAGATTTGACTTCCGTTTTTTATATGATTACTGATGCCAAACCCTTATTAAATCAGTCCCCACTTCTACCATGTTTCCACAGGAGAGGCTAATCTGTCTTAATAAGGTAAAATGAATTTATTTGAAAATGTAGTAAATGTAATAAATAGCTAAACTTAAACCTAGAAAGTCCTGGAACCCAAGCATACATGTTTGATTTTTGTTGTTGTTGTTTAATGAGGGGATATACTAGAATTCTCTTTAAAAGATCCAGGGAACATGCCTTCGGGGATGAATCACATGCCTTGAGGTCTAATAGAGACCCAAGCATTGGAATTGTGAGCCATTTTCACGTACTAGATTCTTATATTGTTCCTTCAATTATTGTCTGTACACCAGTGGCCCACAATCCAGGTTAAAGTACTACTCAGTTTACTGTTAAAAAAAGTGAATGATGTTAAGACCCAATGATAGCCATGGTTGTCATATTTTCAGTACAAATAAAGTGGTATCACTGTCCATATATCCACCAAAACCTATGGTAAGCCAGCAGAGCCTTGGCAGGTACCTGTTTGCAGGTTCCTTGGAGTCAAGAACCATAACAACAATAGCAATAGTGAAAGCACACAGTGATATATGCGTGTAGTGCTTTGTAGTTTTTTCACAGAGCCTTGTCACCTGAATTATCTAAATTTCACAAGTGCAATATATAATGTGTAGGTATGCTGGTAACCATTTCTGCTTTCTAGTCAACCATAACCTTACCTACACTCTTTTGTACTATAAATTTTTGGCCTGAGAAATAGGAAAATCTATTTTCCCCATTCAGACTGCCAAAATACCTTCTTTTATGGACAAATTTAACTGTTTCGTGAAATTTTAGGCTATGCTTCTAAGGATTCTTAACACCAAGTTTAAAGTCTTTTCTTGGTTTACTTTTTTTTAGGCTAATAAAAATACCAGGCCATTCTCAACCATTTTTTAGTCTCCACACCATTCTTAAAATATATCACAATTAATAACAGTTTTCCTTACATTACTTGTGCAGATATCAGTGTTCTGATTCTGCACCGTCCAGTATGGTAGCCACTAGCCACAGGTGGCTATTTAAATAAATTATTTAAAGTTAAATAAAAATTCAGTTTCTAAGTCACACTAGCCACATTTCAAGTGCTCAATAGCCATTATGTGGCTAGTGACTACAATGAGTACAGATATAGGACATTTCCATCATTGCAGGAAATACTATTGGAAAGCGTTGTTCTAGAAATCTAATTCCTGCTTAGTTTTGGGGGGAAAGATAGTCAAACAATTCTACCATTTATCATTTTATCTGCAAGATTTATATTTCTTTTTTTTTTTGAGATGGAGTCTCACTGTGTCACCTAAGCTGGCGCAGTCTCAGCTCACTGCAGCCTCCGCCTCCAGGGTTCAAGTGATTCTCCTGCCTCAGCTTCCTGAGTAGCTGGGATTACAGGTGCAAGCCACCATGCCCAGCTAATTTTTGTATTTTTAGTAGAAACGGGATTTCACCATGTTGGCCAGTCTGGTCTCGAACTCCTAACCTTGTGATTCGCCCACCTTAGCCTCCCAAAGTGCTGGGATTACAGGCGTGAGCCACTGTGCCCGGCCAAGATTTATATTTCTAAATAGATCTGCTGAGCCTGCCTAGATGATGTAAAATACTATTTTACATATACTTTTTAAAAATATACATAAAACTTGGAGGCTGAGGTGGGCCGATCACCTGAGGTCGGAAGTTCGAGACCAGCCTGGCCAACGTGGTGAAACTTCGTCTCTACTAAAATGCAAAAAATGAGCCAGGTGTGGTGGCGTGCACCTGTAGTCCCAGCTACTCAGGAGGCTGAGGCAGGAGAATTGCTTGAATGCAGGAGGCAGAGGCTGCAGTGAGCCAAGATTGCATCACTACACTCTAGCCTGGGCAACAGAGCAAAACTCTGTCTCAAAAAATAAATAAAAATAAAACATTATATAAACCTTTTATTTTCTTAGTGCCTCCTAAGTTATAGGTCTCAAAGGTAAGCAGCAATGGGAATTGAAGTAGACACTAATGTAATAATAAAAAGGTCCCAACTTCTTTACCCTTCAGTGGATATTTGCTGAAGTGCAACAGAAAAGATAGGTGCAGGTACACTGTTCTGCACTAAACAGAAAACACGTAGCCATCATATAAGGAGAAGCGACCAACTGACAGTAATCTTAAGATGATTCACATAATTAAGATTTCATGATGCAAAAATTCAGGTCAGTCATACTCTCAGATAAAATATTAGTTAGGGGATTTAGCTTGAAAAGGCGCTTGACAGTTGGAGAATCTCTCAAATGTATAGCTGATATTAAAAATATGTTATCACTTGTTAGGTTCTTAAGTGTTACACATTAATTCAGTACAATAATAAATTTGCTTTTTCTCTTTCTGCTTATATATTCACATTGTACAGAATGAAAGGAAAAATCCAGACTAACATCCAAAGACTGTATTTTTGCCATGAGTGATTCAGGGAACTTGAGGTTTTAAGGATGTAGTATCCTATAATATATTCAGTTTAACTGGGACAAAACATCCAGAGAAACCCCTTTGATCCTTGCCTGTGTAAGAATGGTCTCATGAGTGACTGAATATAATGGAGAGGCATATTTATTGGGGGTGACCAGCAGTATTCCATGGTGAAGGACAGAATTGGAGCTTTGTAGGACAGAGGTATATCTGGATACATACTAAATTCTAGATGGATGAAGAAAATTGTGTGAATTTCAAAAAAGTGATTGCCTTTTACAAAAAACAAGAGCAAAGTACCACAAATACTGGCAATTGTTACATTAGTGTGATTCTGTATGATTGAATGTATGTTTAATCCCTTTTTCACTTTTAAAAGTCATTACTTTCTTGCAAAGTTAGACAATATTAAAGGACAACTGTTTTTTTAAAAAATATATTTAATTGACAAAGATTGTATATGAAGGGTGTACAATGTGATGATTTGATATGCATATACATTGTGCAATGATTACCACAACCAAATTAACACGTCCATCACTATGCATGCTGTACCATACATACCCAGAACTTGTTCATCTTATAACTGAAAGTTCATCCCCTTTGGCCAACGTCGTCTCATTTCTTCCACTCCCCAGACCCTAATAACCACTCTTCTACTCTCTGCTTCTGTGAGTTCAATGTTTTTAGATTCCACATATAAGTTACATCATACAGCATTTGTTTTTCTGTGGCTGGTTTATTTCACTTAACATAATGTCCTCCAGGTTCATCCATGTTGTTGCAAATGGCAGGATTTCCTTTTTTATGGCTAAATAATATATTCCATTTTGTATGTGTGTATACATCTCACATTTTGTTCAACCATTTTTCCCTCAGCGGTCACTTAGGTTGTTTCCATATCTTGGCCATTGTGAATAATGCTGCAGTGAACATGGGCGTACAGATAAACCTCTTCAAGATAACTGATTTCATTTCCTTTGGATGTAATTTTTTGGGGAACCTCCATACTGTTTTCCATAATGGCTATTCCAGTTTACATTGCCACCAACAGTGTACAGGGGTTCTTTTTCTTCACATCCTTGTTAACATTTGTTGTATATAGCTAGCCAAACAGATGTGAGGTGATATGTCATTGTGGTTGTGATTTGCGTGTCGCTGATGATTAGTGATGTTGAGTACCTTTTCATATACCTATTGGCCGTTTCTGTGTCTTCTTTGGAAAAATATCTATTCAGGTCCTTTGCCCATTTATTTTTATTTTATTTTATTTTTAGGGACAGGGTCTCATTCTGTTTCCTAGGCTGGAGTGCAATGGCACAATCATAGCTCACTGCAGCCTCAAACTCCTGGGCTCAAGTGATCCTCCTACCTCAGCCTCCCAAGTAGGTAGGACTGTAGGTGTGCATCATCATCATCAGGCCTGGCTAATTTTTTTTTTTTTTTTTTTGAGACGGCCTCACCTCTGGCCCAGGCTGGAGTATAGTGGCACAGTCAGGGCTCACTGCAGTCTCAACCTCCCAGGCTCAGGAGATCCTCCCACCTCAGCCACCCCAGTAGCTGGGACTACAGGCATAGGCATGCACCACCGTACCCCTCTAATTTTTTTAAAGATGGGGTTTTGCCATGTTGCCCAGGCTGGTCTTGAACTCCAGAGCTCGAGTGATCCACCCACCATAGCCGCCCTGATTTCTTTTTTTAAAAACAGGGTCTTGCTGTGTTGCCCAGGCTGGTCTTGAACTCCTGGCCTCAAGTGATCCTCCCACATTAGCCTCCTGAGTGGCTGGGATTACAGGCCATTTTTTAATCTGGTTGTTTGTTTTTGTGCTATTGAGTTGTGTGGGTTTCTTCTATGTTTCAGATATTAACCCCTTATCAGATAATATGGTTTGCAAATATTTTTTCTCATTTTGTAGGTTGTCTTTTTGTTTTGTTAATTGCTTTCTTTTTAGTTTGTTGCAGTCCTACTTATTTATTTTTGTTGTTGTTGCCTGTGCTTTTGGTGTCATATCTAAAAAAATTATTGCCAAGACCAATGTCAGGGAGCTTTTTTTCCCTATATTTTCTTCTAGGAGTTTATGGTTTCCAGTCTTACATTTAAGTTTTAGATACATTTTGAGTTAATTTTTGTATATAGTATGAGACAAAGATTTAATTTTATTCTTTCGTATGTGGATATCTAGTTTTCCCAGTACCATTTATTGAGGAGACTTTTCTTTCCCTGTTGTGAGTTCTTGACCCTCTTGTCAAAGATCGGTTGACCATGTATGCAAGGGTTTATTTCTGAGTTCTCTATTCTGTTCCATTGGTCTTTGTATCTGTTTTTATGCCAGTACCGTATTGTTTTGATTACCATAGTTTTGTAATACAGTTTGAAATCAGGGAGTATGATGCCTCCAGCTTTATTCTTTTCTTAAGATTACTTTGGCTATTTGGGGTCTTTTGTTGTGGTTCCATACAAGTTTTAGGATTGCTTTTTCTATTTCTGTGAAAAATGCCATTGGAATTTTGATAGGAATGACATTGAATCCATAGATTGCTCTGGGGAGTATGGATACTTTAACAATATTAATTCTCATTGTAAAGATGATAATTCATTTTATGAGGCCAGCATTAACCTGATATTAAAGCCAGATAAGGATGCTACAAGAAAATAAAATTATAGGCCAGTATCCCTGATGAACACAGATGCAAAAATCCCCAATAAAATACTACTAGCAAACCGAATTTAACAGGGCATTAGAAGAATCATACATCATAATCAAATGGGATTTATCCCTGGTATATAAGAATGTTTCAACATATGCAAACCAGTAAATGTGATACACCACATTAACAGAATGAAAGATAAAAATCATATGATAATCTCAATAGATGCAGAAAAAGCATTTGACAAAATTCAATATCCTTTCATGATAAAAACCCCTCAACAAATTAGATACGAAAGGAAAGTACCTCAACACAATAAAGGCCATGTATGACAAGCCCACAGCTAACATCATACACAACAGTGAAAAGCGGAAAGCTTTTCATCTAAGATTGGGAACAAGATAAGGATGCCCACTTTTACTACTTCTATTCTACATAGTAGTGGAAGTCCTAGGCAGAGCAATTAGGCAAGAGAAAAAAGTAAAAGGCGTACAAATCAGAAAGGAAGAAGTTAAACTGTTTGCAGATGACATCATCTTATATATAAAAAACCCTAAGAACTCCACCAAAGAACTGTCAGAACAAATTCTGTAAATTTGGAGGATACAAAATCAACATACAAAAATCAGTTGTTTCTATACACTAACAATAAACTATCCGAAAAAAGATATTAAGAGAAAATCTCATTTGCAATAGCATAAAAAAGAATAAAATACTTAGGAGTAAATTAAGCCAAGGAGGTAGAAGGCCTATACATTATAAACTATAAAACATTGATGAAAGAAACTGAAGACACAAATACATGGAAAGGGCCTGTGTTCATGGATTTTTTTTTTTAAAGGCCTTTCCGTTAGGTTGGGTGATACGTGTAATGTTCACAGAGAAAGCAAATAGTCCCCTTTTTTCTATATTCATTTTAGATCTTCTTTGCTGAAGTAACAGCTTGTTATAAGCATGAGTATGGAAAAGAGATTTTTATTCGTATTTAAAGAACATCAGTAATAAAAACATTTCCCTAGCTATGACAAAGAACAGCCTTTGTTTAAGGGTTAGGTATGTCTAAGGAAGTGACTCTTGTTAAGAACTAAGGAATAAAATATAATTCATCTTATCTTGTGTAAGGAAAACTGTCCCAACTTGAAAGCCGCTGAGTGCCTAATTTACATTTAAAGCTGAAGTAATGAAGCCTTTATTTTTTGCCAGAAACTCCCATTTCTCTCCCAAATACATTCTCTATCAAGAAAAAAAGCTCATTATTTTGCATGGTAATGTGTCTTTGCTGATGCAGAAAAGCAACATAATTCAGGATGAAGGATTAATTTAAACTTTCTTATGTACTCTTTTGCAGATAATTAGAATTATTTCTCAGAATCTAAAGGTGGGTTTGCAGAGTACACCAAAAAGAATAGCTTTATCCTGGTGAATTGCAAAGGAAAGATATAATCCTTTACTCTTCAGGAGAAAGAGGTTCCTGAAAACTGTGGTTGGATGTAGAAATTAACTCTGAGAACTTTAGACGTCATAGAAACTATAGTTGCAGGAGGTTTGAAGTTTGGAATGTGTCTATGGAAATTCTTAAGAACAAACAGTATTTACATTCATTTAAATCTTCTCAACATAATACAAATGACTCTTTATACTCTTTTATTTAGTAATAAGGGATCCGTTTTCTTTTTCATTTACTGTCCCTTAAGAGAAAATTGGCTTTGTTGCAAATAAGCATGCTTTGAGACATTTCCCCTCCTCCACTATGGCTAATTTTCTGTGACACTGTTCGTTGCCTTTCTGATTTTTAAATGGAGAAATTGTTGACGTCCATCTCCCTGGAGCTCCCCACTCACATCCTGCCCACTCCTGCTGACTTAGATGTCGTCAGAGTGTGGCTTCATTCTAAAAATCTTTATTTCTGTTCCAACATTAGCTTTTACCTTCCTTTCCTATTCTCAACTGCAGCTTCATCTTTCTCTAATTATCCCCAACAGGATTGAATCATAGTTTTGTGCAATTTACATATACTGAAACTGAATGAAATTTTTGAAGTTGCCCCAAAAATACACAGAAGTAAAATTGAGAATATGCAAGTTCAGTTCAATAAGATTAGATATGAGAAATTAGTGTCATATCCTGAAAGTGTATATGAATATGTGCGCTCATTTTACGTGTATATACAGCCCCCACTCATTTATTTATGTATATGTGTGTGTGTGTATATATATATATATATATATATATATATATATATATATAAAACATTTAACCTAAGAAGAACTTGCAATTGTTAAGCTGCTCAAGAACTTTCAGAGGTTCTAACGCAGTTGCACATTTCAGCAAAAGCGGCAATATGCTTACTGTCAATCAGTGGCATAATTATTTATTGAGCACTGCTTTGGATTTGTGAACAAATGGACTTATTATACAGCCTTTTGGAGCCTAAATGGTTCCAAAGACAAAAATCTTCTCTGCTACTCCAGCATAAGGGTTTCAGATCATAAGTATCAGTCAACTATAAATTCCGGAAGCCAGACCTGTGTCATCTATCCTCATTCCTTGAAACTTGGGGGTATCCTAGATGAGGTAGGAGATGTCACTGACCCTGCCCAACTGGTAGTCATCAGACTTTGGAGGAAGCACAAACAGGTTGGAACTTTTGTTCTGTGAGTACGCTAAACTGTTAAAGCCTTGATTGTTTTTGTTGTTGCTGTTGTTTGTTTGGAGATGGAGTCTTGCCCTGTCGTCCAGGCTGGAGTGCAGTGGCACGATCTCGGCTCACTGCAACCTCCACCTCCCGGTTCAAGCGATTCTCCTGCCTTAGCCTCCCGAGTAGCTGGGATTACAGGTGTAGGCCACCACACCCAGCTAATTTGTATTTTTAGTAGAGATGGAGTTTCACCATGTTGGCCAGGATGGTCTTGAACTCCTAACCTCATGATCCACCCACCTTGGCCTCCCAAAGTGCTGGAATTACAGGCGTGAGCCACCACGTCCACCCTGTTGTATTGTTTTTTTTAATTTCTCCCTGGAATTGGTTTGTGTTTTTATTTTTTAGGAATGATTATATGCATTGACCTTGTGCGACATGCTTCAGATTTTATAAGAAGTAAGCTGGGATGTTCCAAGTTCCGTGTTGCCATAGAGTTCTTATCCATGAAAAAATGTCCAAAAAGATGGTTTAGCAAATTTAGGATTATTTCATCCTAATTTGGTATTCTCTATAGTGGGAATTTTAGAGTGTTTCTTGTGATAATCATTATAGTTAAGATTTATTGAATGTTTACTCAAAAAAGTTGAATTTTTCTACTGGTTTTGGGACTACTTGGGTGAGATATGTGAAATAGATTCAAATATTGAAATATTGAAGTACTCTTATAACAGAAAATATCAAAGCTACTGCCATAGTTTATTAGAAATCAGGAGAAAGACTTTTTTTTATCGTTGGCCTGAATGAGCTGAAGTTCAGAGTAAGACTGTGGTCATTATTCATTACCTCTTTTCTTTCAAACACTAAAACTCTTGGGTTTCTGTGGACAAGGCTGCTTTTTAATGGCATGTTCTCCAAACAGCTGTTAAGCACCCCCCTCCCCAATACCACAGACCACATCTGTTCCCACTGTTGATTAGCTAGAGGGTGGAGAAAAGAGAGGCTGTAGCATGTGTAATTACCAGTAATTAATTCTTGTTGAGCCTCCTCATTTCCTTCTATTCTAACTACACCTACTCTTCTTCCTGCCTCTGTTGTAAATTCTGTTTCATGTTGGCTACTTGTGGAAAATAATCTTGATGGTTATACAGCTGTTTTCCTAAAGTTTTATATTCACCTAACAGTGAGGCTTTTATTTTTCTTCTGGTGGCAGAATCATTTAATAAGACGTGCCAAATAAGAAAATACCAAAGTAACCAAGCATATCTCTTGGGGCTAGCTTTTCTGCTTATGTTCTTTTACTGTTGATACTATTTCCAACTGTCAAGAAATTATTTTTCAGATATATCCTCTGTTAAAGGAACTATTGCAAGGCATGATTTAGTATGAGGAAAACAAATGTAAGACACAGTCCTGGTCCTCAGTGTTAATGTGCAGTGTATGGAAATATAACTATGTAAATTAACATATATTAATAATATAGTAATTTCCAAAATTGCCAAGATCGTAAGGTGGAGGTAGTCTTCTACTATTTTTCATTCTCTTTGGGATAAAGTTGGGCTAACGGAAATTTAAATTTGAGCGTTATTAATATGTCATGGTCAAAGAGAGATATCAAAGGCTTGCTCTTTAAAGAAAATTCACAGCATATCTTCTTATTTACAAGTCTTAAAAACCTAGATTTTCTGTAATCCCAGCACTTTGGGAGGCCGAGGCGGGTGGATCACCTGAGATCAGGAGTTCGAGACCAGCCTGGCCAACATGGTGAAACCCCATCTCTACCAAAAATACAAAAATTAGCCGGGGGTGGTGGCAGGTGCCTATAATCCCAGCTACTTGGGAGGCTGAGGCAGGAGAATGGCTTGAACCCAGGAGGTGGAGGTTGCATTGAGCCAAGATCGCGCCATTGCACTCCAGCCTGAATGAAAAGAGATAGATTCCCTCTCAAAAAAAAAAAAAGGCCTAGATTTTCAAAAGGTGTTGCTTCATGTGAGTCTACTTTCAGGAGGATGAGGTTTCAAGAAGACATTTCAAAACTGCTTTTTTTTGTTTGTTTGTTTTAAAATTTATTTGGTCTATCAGTCAAGATCCTGGCAGGAAAGAGATGACACTGGGATTAATAGGATTTGATAAAGGGATTGTTCACAAAAATGTGGGCAATTATAGTGAAATCATAGGAAAATTATGTGAACTCTGGTGCTAGTCATAGGAGGGCTGTTATATGAAGAGAGTCTCTTTTTTTTGTTTGTTTTGTTTTTTTGAGACAGAGTCTCGCTCTGTTGCCCAGGCTAGAATGCAGTGGCGCCATCTCTGCTCACTGCAACCTCTGCCTCCCTGGTTCAAGCAATTCTCCTGCCTCAGCCTCCCAAGTAGCTGGGATTACAGGTGCCTACAACCATGCCTGGCTAATTTTTGTATTTTTAGTAGAGATGGGGTTTCACCATGTTGGCCAGGCTGGTATTGAACTCCTGACCTCAGGTGATCTGCCCGCGCCAGTCTCCCAAATTGCTGGGATTACAGGCGTGAGCCACTGTGCCCGTCCGAAGAGAGCCTCTTGATTGTGGGTGGATGGACCCTGCCATCCCCTCAGAAGAGACCTGTTGCCCTTCCTAATGCCCTTTTGTTTCTTTTTCTTTTTCTTTTGAGACTGAGTCTCTCTCTCTCTATTGCACAGGCGGCTGGAGTGCGGTAGTGTGATCTCGGCTCACTGCAACCTCCACCTCCCGGGTTCAAATGATTCTCCTGCCCCAGCCTCCCGAGTAGCTGGGACTATAGGTGTGTGCCACCACACCTGGCTAATTTTTGTATTTTTTTAGTAGAGATGGTGTTTCACCATGTTGGCCAGGCTGGTCTCAAACTCCTGACCTCAAGTGATTCACCCACCTTGGCCTCCCAAAGTGCTGGGATTACAGGCGTGAGCCATCGCGCCCGGCCTTCCCTGTTTAATTCTTCTTAGCATCTCCACTAAATACAAACCAAGAAAGGTGATTTTTCTCTTTGTTAGAACTTCTTAGGAAAACTTCACTATTCTCTTATTCCATCTGTTTTGGGGTTGAGGAGAGCTGTTATATAAGAAGTTATTGTTAGGGTTTCTTGTATTCCTGTTGTAATATTCTCAAGCTGACATATTTGTGATAGATCAACAAAGCAGTAAGTATTTTGTACCGCTACCTAAGCAATAAAAGCAAGTATGTAATGCTGTAGTACCAGAGTTGTGGTTTTTCCCCTGCACAATATATTAACTAAGCAGAAAATTTAAAAGAACAAAGACAATAAAAGTAATGTTTGTTAGTGGTAGTTTGAGATATTTCAGGAGAGATGAGATGTGAAGAAAAGCAATGGCCATATTTAGAAAACTGCCTCAAACCCAAGAGTATCTATTGAAGTAAACTTGATGACAGACTTTTTTCCTCTTCATGAATCATTGTATTCCTATAAAAGCGAAAATTCCTCTTCATCTAAACAAATGGCTTCCACATCTGTTTTCTTAGTTTCTCAAAAGGGTGTCTTCGGCTTGCATTTTTTTTTTAAAAAGTGTTTATCTGTTTAAAATGAAATATCGTCAAAAGCAGTTTATACATCAAAATCCAAGTTGGTCTTCAGCTTGTAAGAATTAGTTGAGAATTATCTGGTGGTGATGGTAGTGGTATAGGGGAAAAAAGAAATCACATTTTGTATTCTGCATAGGTAAGTTCTTCTTCCTAACCATATTCTTTAAATTTTATTGACTTACATTTAATTTTACATGCTCTTTGGTTTGGAGGACCGATTGACTAGGAAACTTGATTGTTGAGAGCACATTCCAATGTTTTAATGCTCTGGGTTCTGAAAGTAAGTATTTTAAAAATTAGCAGCTGGAGAATTATTCTGTTAGTCCCATTGACTAGGAACTAATCTGTAGTTGGTTTGATTCTTCTCTTGCTCCTGTAATCAGTTTCCTTCTACCATGTCACTAAGAGAAACACACTTATAACTGGTTTGTAAATGTTTTATGTGCGTTTCTGTAGCACTTTTTCAACTCCCAGTCTCCTGTGAATTTGTATACCCTCAATGGTGTTGGTTTTATCTTTTTTAATCTTTAATCTCTTCTTGGGTGACAGGCCACCATGCCCTTGAGCCCATCCTGCCATTTAAAAATAAAGAATGAGAAGCAGCTGAAATGCTGGCTGTTTTGCAGCTGACAGGAATCGGATCTATTGCTTAGATTCTTTATCTGGGTACAGACATGCCAGTGGTGTGTGGCTCGTTCTAGCCATGCCATTTGCAGTCACAAGGTTTAAGAGGATGGGAGTAGAGGAAGTTGTCTCCAAGAGAAAGAAAGATTTTTTTTTTTTTTTTTTTTTGGATGTAAAGGTCAAGGAGAAAGACTGTAGATCAGCACATGGGTTCCCACTGCAGGTCACAGGACTCCTGGCTTCTTACCACCCAGTGGAATTTCTGGGCCATGATAGAGGTGTTTGTCTTTCCGAAAAGGTTGCATAGGCTCCTCCCACCCCCATCCACCCCACAGCTGTCTATTGTGTCTGAACAGTGGCTTGCTCTGAGGTTAAAGGTCCATGAAAACTGTGAGACATTTGATGTTATAAAATCTAATTAGTGACAAAAGCAATTAATTTAATCACTTATGACTTAGTTTCTCTGGAAGGGTATACTTATCTTTATTGAACAAGTATAAATGGTAACTGCTAGCAAATGGCACCAAACTTAACATAAAATAGAACTACCCCCACCTCTCTCCTCCTCTCCAGTGCAGAAGAGAGGCAGTGAAAAGGGTGGTTATGGTTATGTAGGTGTAGAGGGCTCTAGGAGGCTCTTGTGACTTGATTGGTGTTCAGTCTCCCTGTTGAACCCATCAACATGGCCTCAAGGAGGGGAGCTATTGCAAAGGTTTTGCCTGCTGTTTGTTAAGCCACAGCTTGTAGTTTTGGTTGCACATGACAAAGCAAGGTGCTCTCCTTTTTTGACCTTGTTCAGAGGCTTAATACAATTATTTGTATTAAGCACTAGCCACCTGTTAGCATCATTCTCATTAAAGGTCACTGTGTGGTGCCTGACTGTCTGACTATGGCAACCTGCATCAGATTTTCTAGTGGCCCCTGGTTTGTGTGACACCTGCCAATAGTAACAGAAAGAATGGAGATCTGATAGCTCAAAGGGAACAGGAGGTACTAGAGGAGGAATGAGGAATCAGGAGAACCGTAGAGCACCTGCCACTCTAGCACCACTACCATGGTTTTTGGTGCTAACTTGCCTAGTCTCCCTTTTCTCTGGCTACCCCTTCAGTGAGCTGTGCCAAGCATTTCAAAGAGTTCTGTTATTGTCTGCATGCTGATATTGCTTTGGTTTATTGATATTAATATATTGCATCCCTGTTAAGCGTTGAATTTCTTATACCTGAAATTCCTTACATCCCCTCTGCTGAACGTCTTAGCTTCTGTCTGCTTCTCTGTGATCTCCATTGAGATGTTCCACAGGCATATCCTATTCAGTTCCAAAACTGCCCTTGCAATTCTGCTTGCCAACCTGTTTCCCCTCCCTGATTCCCTGTCTCAGTGAATGATGACACTGTTTACCCAGTTGTTAAGCCAGGAACATGGGTATCATTCTTGACTCCTGTCTCTTCCTAATGCCTCAAATCCAGCCCAGTGCCAAGTCCTGTAGATTCCACTTGCTAAATATCTGTGATTCTTTATCTCCAGTGTCACTGCATTTATGCTATTCAGGCCTCATTACATCTCCCTGGACACTGCCCCCCTCAAGTATTCTCCAGATGTTTTATAGCCAGAGAGAACTCTTTAAACTGCCAATCTGCTTATGCCACTCCCCAGTTTAAAGTCCTTAATGTGACTTACAAGGCCCTTCACAATTGGGCGTCTCTCCCACCCTCTCTCCATTTCCCCTGAACATTCTAGCCTCAACCATACATTTTATTTTCTTTGCCTTTGTAAAAAAAAAACAAAAAACTTTTTTTTTGTTTTTTAAAACTTTTTTTAAAACTTAATTTTTTTTTTTTACTCACCATTCAGCGTTTCCCTGTGTTCTTTGCATCTTCACAAACACTGTTCTTCCATCCTCCTTTTCCTGTTATTCCCTATACTCACCTTCCCCTTATACATTATCTGTTTTTATGGACTTTTCTCTAACTCCTGGCCCAGGAGCCCCTGTTATGTACATGTGTGTGTATGTAGTATGTGTGTATTTTCCAATTGCCTATTTGGTTCTCTGCTCTAATGGAGGTTATGCCCTATAAGAGGGAAGGGATCATGTCTGAATCATTCACAGTTGTGTTCCCTATGACCTACACCTAGCACATGAGAAGAGTTTAGTAAATACTATTGGTGTTTGAATGAATGAGTTCCTTCTTAAGGTTCTAAATGACAAGAGAATATAGTGCTTCCTATAATTCATATCAAATTCTTGAGCCTTGGCCAAATTAGAGAGTGGAAATGCACAGACTGGGTGCAGTGACTTACACCTGTAATCCCAGCACTTTGTGGGGCTGAGGTGGGAGGATTGCTTGAGTCCAGGAGTTTGAGACCAGGGTAGGCAATATAGTGAGACCCTGTCTTTAAAAAAAAAAAATTAGCCAGGCTTGGTGGGGTGCGCCTATAGTCCCAGCTACTTGGGAGGGTGATGTGGGAGGATTGCTTTAGCCCAGGAGGTCAAGGCTGCAGTGACCCAAGATTGCCCCAGCGTACTCCATTCTGGGTGACACAGTGAGACCCTGTTTCCAAAAAAAAGCACAAAGTTCAAAAGTGAAGGAGATTGCTTTTTTTTAAAGCAGTGAGTAGCCAAACCTCATATATCCTTTATATTGCTTCTTCATATTCTGTATCTCCATCCTAAATTACTTTTCTCAACTTGATCTTTGTTTGATTCAAAATTTCTCTGGATTCTTCCTAGCGAAATTATAGAATATAATGGGACAGGAGAAAATGTGATTGATAAATGGGAATATGTCATTTGATTGATTCTTAAATATATAGTTGACCCTTAAGCAACATGAGTTTGAACTGTGTGAGTCCACCTATACATAAATGTTCTTCCACCTCTGCCACCCCAGAGTCAGCAAGACCAGCCCCTCCTCCTCCTCAGCCCTACTCAACATGAAGATGATGAGGATGAAGACCCTTATGATGATCTACTTCCACTTAATGAATAGTAAAGATATTTTATCTTCCTTATAATTTTCTTAGTAACATTTTTTTCTATAGTTTATTGTAAGAAACCATTTTTTTCTAGTTTATTGCCCACCTTCATATTGTAAGAAGAACAATTTTTCTCTAGTTTGTTGTTTATATGTATATAATACATATAAACATACGAAATAATGCGTTAACCATTTATATTATTGGCAAGGTTTCTGGTCAACGGTAGACTATTAGTAGTTAAGTTTTAAGGGAGTCAAAAGTTATACATGGATTTTTGACTGCAAGGGGATTGGTGCCCCTAACCTCCGCATCGTTCAAGGGTCAACTGTATTTATTCTAGAGGCATGCCTGAACATGTGTCTACAACACATGTTTCTCTGGACAGTTGAACACATTTACATTTCCCTAAAACTAGACCGTCTTTCTCAGAAGATTTTTTTTAAAGTGTGACCCCTCTGTATTTTAATCATAGCTAGCTCATAGAATCTGTTTGTTGAACTTACAGTAGAATGGAAGTGGGCAAGAGATGCCACTTTGTAAAAAAATAAAGAGTTGCTTTAAGAGGCCGTCTAGAAAGTGTGGTCATGATAGAACATAATTTAGTATTTAGCTCTGGTACTGAGCAAGGGAATTACCCTCTGAGGTGTTGGGCTTAAAATGTTCTCCCTCGTCTCACTTCATTTGAAGAAGAGAGTAATTATGGACACTCCAATGGCTATTTTGTCACACACTGATCCTAAAAAGGAGCTTTCTAGAAATCAGAATGCTTCTGTCAAAATGGTGACAGCACCACCTTGGTCACTGTCCAACTTCAGGTTCTCCAGACTACCAGCTGTGTGCTCTTCCAGGATTGAGCTTCAGACCAGGTGCTTAGTAATGACAAGGGACAACTTGTTAAATCTGCCATTTGTGGGAGCTGGGAGCTCAAAGTTTTCTGGTCAGATTTTCCCATGACCTTAGTTATAAAGAAAATGTTACAGATTCTAGAAAATGCCAATGTCCTTTTTAGCTGTATTACACTGATTGCAGTGCTTCAGAATTGCCCAACTTCATTATCTGAGCATAGCCAGCCTGACGCCTTCTTCTCAAATAGACAATTATGATCAATTAAGCACTTTTAGGCCTTATAGAATACTTAATTTTATTAGTCAATTATTTGTGCTTTGAAAGAGTTAATGGTAGCTACCCAAGCCATTATTAGAAATTAGAATGTCCCAAAATAGAAAGGCTATTTCCTTTGTGTGTGGCACTGCAGTGGAAAATGCCAAGCATAGTTTTTACTGAGTTAAAGGGTGAGGGAAGGCGGGGTGGGGGAGAAAGTTACATGTAAATCATTTAGCCATTAACCTAATGGGTGGGTTTATAAATCCTATTACTATAAGCCCTTTTCATTTCCACTGAGGCCTGGTGCATGCTTGATCCCACTAATGTAAAATTCATTCCGTGTAAGTGATTACTGAAGTAAGACACTTTGAGTCAATTTTAATCAGGTTGTGTGAAACTTGCTTGAGTGCTGATATTCACTAAAGCATGGTCATAGTTTGGCCGTGTCTTAATTAGCCCCCCTGGATGAGTTATATGAGGAGTCAGTCAGGAAGCCAAATCTCTGAGCCTTTTCACATGTACATGTTTCTGTGAGCAAAATAAACTGTAGGTAGGGGCTGAAAACATCCACCTCAAAAGCAAGGGTCAAGGACCTTTGGGTGAGTGTGTTTCTAGTCTTAATGAAAATTAAGAAATCTGAAAGTTCTATTCTTATGGTGAATTGGAGCATCCTCAATGGTACTTATATTTAAACAAATCAGAATTTCAAGTTTGATTAAATATGTGGATCTTCTTTCTAGAAAAATGCACGTAAGCACACATTCAAATCTTTGCTGACAGTTTCAGGGGATTTTCAGATTTCTTGACCTTAGGTTAATACCTACTGTTCCAGTTTTAATTTTAGTATCTTAGGTTTTTTTTTTTTAACTGGGGATATAATATTTAAGATTGTATAGGCTCATATTGAGCTCTTGTGTCAGTGAGTAGATTTGGTTCAAGTGTGCTTTAAGGCCAGCTCTACAAGCTGTCCACTGTCCTGTGTCAGATATAACCCCAAGAATGGCAGCAATACTTGTAAATTCAAGTGAAACATATAGGACATGAGCTTCTAAACTGGAGGTTGGAGTGGAAGGAGGAATGGAGAATAAGAATGTTGTGAAAGGAAGGTTTCTTTAAAGGTGAAAACTGAGTTATTAAAAGTCAGCATGTAAAGTGGGTTTTTAAGAATCCACAGGATGAATAAATAGTCATGCTGGGGACAAGAAATTATTAGACAGGGAAGAAATTCACTTTTCCTTTCACACATTCAAAGGCATAGTTTGTGGTATTTTAAGTTTTGGGATCAAGATAATAGCCCTGTCAAATTGTAGGGCAATAATGGAGAGATACTCATAAATAGTATTAAATTTGTCTTTTTGGGAGGAGAAGCCTTTCAGAAATTGTTGTTTATTCAGTGTGTTTTATATTCTTCATACATGCGCTACCAGAAGGTCTAGGTTGTAAATTAAGGATTTAAAACAAAATCAGTTTATCTGGAAACTATAGTTGTATGGGAGAGGTACACTTATAGTCAAGTTTATAATTAATGGGCCTTTGTCATTGGAATAGAAATTTCTTTTCTCTTGAGTGAATATTTGTTTATATAACATGCATTGTGTTTGAAGGTGGGATCAAAACTGATTCACTCTTCATTTCTTGCATGGAAAAAGCCAGCATTTAAATGTGTACTGTGCGTGGGCTTAATTGCTGCTTTTTGTAATCAACTTTAGGGTCCTGTTGTTGTGGGGATGCACTTACTGATCGATAATGGTTTGCTCTTCTCAAGCTGGACCACTAGGAGTTTTCCTCCTTTTACTAGAGCCTAAAAAATAAATATTTATTGAATTATTACTTTGTGCCAGGCATTTCGTTAGGTTTAATGCCCATGATATGATCTCTGCCTATAATTTGCTTATGGTCTCTCAGTCTTACCTTTTGTAATAGAGTGGTGTGTTGTGGTATGCACAGAGTACTTTGGGGGATACATAGGACTAGGATATTCGTTAATATCATTCGGCTGGGGAGTCTCGAGAAGGCTTTTCTGACAGTATTAAGTTCCTTGTGAAATAAGTAGATGTTAGGTAATAATAACCCCTAACATTTATTGAGCTCTTATGTCCCAGAGACCATAGAAAACAAAGTATATACATTGTTAAATTTAATGCTCACAGAAGCCCTATTAGGAAGCTTCAGTTGCTATCTCCATTTTACAGTTGAGGAATTGGAAGGTTAGAGAGGTTATATTGTTTGCCTGAGGTCATCGCACAGCTTATTAGCAGTCCTATTAGGCTTTGAACCCAGCTAGCCTATATTAGGGTTTTCCAGAGAAACAGAGCCATTAGGAGAGGGTGTGTGTGTGTGTGTGTGTGTGTGTGTGTGTGTGTGTGTGTGTGTGTGTGGGTGGGTGTGTGGGTGTGGGTGTGTGTGGGTGTGGGTGTGTGGGTGTGTGTGTGTGTGTGTGTGTGTGTGTGTGTGTGTGTGTCATTTATTATGGAGGCTGTCAGGAGGCTGTCAAGTCTGAAATCTGTAGGGCAGGCCGGCCAGCCCAGGGAAGAGTTGATGTTTCAGCTACAGTTCGAAAGCGGTCTGCAGCAGAATTCCTTCTCCCTTGAGGGACCTCAATCTTTTTCTTTTAGGGCCGTCAACTGATTCGATGGGGCCCGCTCCCACTGTGGTGGATATACTGCTGTACTCAAAGTCAACTGATTTAAATGTTAATCTCATTTAAAAAAAAATACCTTTACAGTGACATCTAGACTGGTGTTTGACCAAATATCTGGGTACCGTGACTTAGCCAAGTTGACATATAAAATTAACCATCACACAGCCTAACTTCTCAACTCACATTTTTAACCACTTGGGGAAACAGCATGTAAAAACACAGAAGCAAGAAGAAAAGCACAGCCTGTTTAATGAACCTAAAGTATTTTGAGAGGGCTGGATTGAAGGTGCATGTAGGAAGTGTTAGAAGATGAGATAGGCCTCAACTAGATGAGTCTCAAGGACAGGCTCAGGGGTTTGAATTTTATTTCAAGAAGTACATTTTATTATAGAAAGAACACTGGCAAAGTGTGAAGATTGGCTTGGGAGGTAGTGATGCTAGAGACAAGTAGGCTGAGAGAGTGATGGGTGTCTGAAGGAAGAACATGGGAATGCAGAAAAGGTGCCACATTGGAAAGATGCAGTATAGTTAGTGTAGCATATGTGGGCTCATTGGATTAGAAAGGAAACCATTTGGGGCCAGGTGCGGTGGCTCATGCCTGTAATCCCAGCACTTTGGGAGGCCGAGGAAGGTGGCTCACCTGAGGTCGGGAGTTCCAGGCCAACCTGGCCAACATGGTGAAACCCCGTCTCTACTAAAAATACAAAAATTAGCTGGGCGTGGTGGCGCCTGCCTGAAATACCAGCTACTCAGGAGGCTGAGGCAGGAGAATTGCTTGAACCTGGAAGGTAGAGTTTGCAGTGAGCCGAGATCGTGCCACTGCACTCCCAGTCTGGGCGACAGAGAGAGACTCCATCTCAAAAAAAATACAAACAAACAAAAAAAGAAAAGAAAAATAAAAGATAGAAAGGAAACCAGTCCTTTCTTCTGGTCGAAGGTTTCTGGAGGGGCCAATTATCATGTTTGGACCTGGTTAAGGGTTTGGAGGAGATGGGTGGGATTTAGAATGAATGCCTATGGGACCAACAGTTGAATGTGTGCCTGGAGAGAGAAAACGCTGTCATCAGTGTGTATCACTGATTCTCAACCGGTGCAGTTTTGCTCTTCCTAGGAAGTGCTTGGCAATATCTGGACACAATTTTGGTTGTCACAGCTGGAGAGAAGGAGAGCACAGGGGCACATGTGTACACTCATACTACTGATGAAATCTAGTGGGTAGGGGCTAGGGATGCTGCTAAACATCCCACAATAGACACAGGATAGCTCCTTATAATAAATAATTATTCAGCCTAAAATGTTAATAGTACTGAAGTTGAGAAATCTTGATATATATGTAGATGTGTATATATACCCCCTAAGTGTGGAAAAGAGATCTCAACAGGTGTTGGATGTTATTATGTATTTAAATATACCCACTCACATTAAGTGCATAAAGATGTATCCAGACAACTTGTGAGAACTTACATGTTTCTAGTTATTTTACAACCACATAGCCCTCAAAAGCAACCTAGAATATGGAAATATATCCTCACAGTGCTAATTATCCTTGTTAGGTACACTAGTACCTCAGTTTCCTAATACTGAAGAAGTAAATGTGATTGAAATACAAACCAATCAAATATAATGAAGAGACATTTCTACATGTCATAGTTGGATTCTAGATTTTTAGATCTGTGAGGAATCTCAACCTCTTCATTTTATAAATGAGGATATTGAGACCTAGAAAGGGAAACCAGCTTGGTCCCAAATCACTTAGCTGGTAATTGGCAGTTTAAACAAGTGCTCTGATTTCAGACTCTAGACTTAAAAAAAAAAAAGAACAAAAACGAATATTTGTATAACATTTTATCTTTGCAAAGCACTTTTTAAGCCTATGGTTCTTTTTATTCTTACCTAGCTCAGGGAACAAGGTGGTAATATCACCCCAATTTTAGAGAAAGTAAAACTAAGGTTTAAAGGCAATAAGTAGCCCAGTATCACAAAAGTGTTAACTAGTGAAGACAGAAAGTACCATGCTTATTAAATCCATAGCCCGTATTTCTTGAACATTTTTAGAGAAGACACAAATCTAAGAATAACAGAGAATAGGAAAAAGACAATCTAATAGAATAAGGATGAAATAAATGTTCATCAAGTGGGAGAACTGAGTAGCACTGAGTCCTGTTTGGCAGTTGCTGAAATTTGGAATGTGGAATGCTTAGGTAATGGTTGGATTATCAAATATCATAATATTTATATTAATATTTCACCTGCCTTTCTCTTTCCTAGCCTTCAAAACCATTTATATTTTACTACCCCTGTTATGCTAATGTATTGTTTAATTTGCAGTTTATTTCTAATTTTATATCATCGGTAATGGAAGAATCCTGAAGCCATTGAGATTTCAGTTGTCATTCTGTTTGTGCATTATTTGTTTAGAATTTCACCTTACTCAACATTTTCTTAACTTGTAGGATTTTCTTTGTGTTTAATATCTGCATCATACATCAAAGTGGGTTTCTCGTTAATATGTAATACTATAGTAGACATGTTTTCGGAATACGACCTTGAAACTTTTTTTTTAAGCTGTGGAAAGCTGGTGTTTTCTCTCTGTTGTTTAGTATTAATAAATACTCTTTTAGTCTGTAATAGCATCTAAAAACATTTCATAACCTTTGGATGCATTGTAATACAACAGTATTCTATTTTAACAAAATACAAAGACTCGGGTGTTGTCCTGAACTTATTAGGAGAACCTACAAATACACATCTTAGTAGTAGTTGGTCTTAGGTTATTGCTGTTGTTAACCTTGGCACACACAAAAAACATCTTTCTGCTTAGTAAACCATATCGTGGGTATATTCATGAACACATTTTCTTTAGAAAACAATTTTTGATACACATCTAAATTTCCTTTCTAGTTCCCACTACCCTTTTCCAGCCTTCAGAAGCTCAGACTGGGGTTAAAATTCCTTTTTGTATTATTTTAATTATTGCTCTCCCCACCTCCACCCCTTTCCTATTTCCCCCTCCTCTTTTCCCCTAACGGCACTGTTCTGCAAAGCCTGCAATGATTGATATGATGGCAGTGCTGTCATTCTTTTTAACCAAAAAAAAGTCATTTTTGTTCTAGTTATTTTAATAGAGTCCCATTAAAGATGTATTGCTGACTGAAATATCGGCGTGAAGGGCTCTCACTGAGCTGAGCCCAGGAATTAAGAAGTCAGGAAATCGGCTGCTGCATTGCAAGAGAGCCTTGTGTGACACCGAGTCTCCTGATTGGGGAGATCATTACTGCTATTATGACTCGACTTGCGTAGGAATTTTAAATTCCATCTGAATGTCAGTAATAACCCTCTTAGCAAATTATCCTGAATAAAATCACGAAGGCATTTTATATAATAGGTGTTGAATTACTGGATAGATTTGCTAATTAAATACTCTTTGTTCTGCTGCAGTTGACATTACAGGGTAAGATCTTGAACAATTATTCTCAACAGCTGTACTTTGTTAAGGGAAAAATTAACCACAAAGTTTATTTTTTTACACTTGAAGTTGGCAGATTTTTGAAATGTGCTTGAAAAAATTCCATCATCCAATTGGTAATGAGTAGATAAATATGCAGGTGTTGCTGTGAAATCAGATAACTGCAGACTGCCTTATTAATGAATTTAGCAAGCCTTTAAAGCCCTGTTTTCTAGCCGTTAGCACTTACAAAATGATTTTCTGTCAGAATGGGCAGCTTTAATATTACACTTGTCACTTCAAAGTGAACTTATGAATGGTCATCTTGTAATCATTGTACCTTGTGTCTAGTAGACCTTTCTGGGTACTTGTGGCTATTTTTAAAAAGTGTTTCTTCAATGGGGAAAATACCTGTAATGTAGAAGTTTTTGATTGTTGACTTCTAGAACATTTATGTGGTATGAGGTTTTTTGTTTTTTGTGGGTTTGTTTTTTTTTTTTTTTTTTTTAAGAAGGTAGTGGGACATAATGAAAAGAAAGTGAAACATAAAGTCTAGCTTCTGGATCAAGCTTTTGGGCAAAATCTCAGAGCCTGATTTTCCTCATCTGTCAGTTGGGATTTATAATACTGTGTACCCCTTAGGATTATTCACTTAGCATTCTATAAATATTTATTAACAGCTCCCATGTAACAGGCCTTCTGGTAGATAGTAAGAATTTGGTAGCTCCCTGGGTAGATAACAGCTGAGCCCTCCCCAGTGAGCAGTTTGAATTGAGGGCTGGACTTGAGGGCAGCTTTGGAGTGTTTCTGCTCATTAGCACTTGGATAAGCATTGGACTAGAGAGGTCACTGTGATACCCACCATCTAGAACTGCTTCGTGAAGAAACATGAGAGGTTAGGGGTCAGACTGGTTGTGGGTTGTCTTGTATAGAATGGGCTGAAGAGTTGACAAACTGTGGTGAGGACCTTGAACCTGAGACGGAACATTATCATCAGCTACTGGTGAGGCCCACTGAAAAGATGGTGAGGTCCACAGAAATCGGTACAACCTCTATAGATAGCTATTGGGTTATATTTATTTTAAAAATTTGAAACATAACCTTTGACCCAGCACACCCACTTGTAGTAATTTATCTTGTTACTGGCAGATTTGTAAATTACGCATGTATAGGGATTATTTGTTGAAGTATGGTTGTAATGGTAAAGAGTAGAAACAACCTATATGTTCATTAATAGAACACTAGTTAAATAAATTATGTTCTATTTATACAGTGGGGTACTATGTAGTCATTAAAAAAGAATAAGGCAGCTCTTTATGTGTGAATTTGAAATAACCTCTAGGATAAGTGCTAGGTGAAAAAAGCAGTTGCGGCATAATCTATAGTTTACCCTTTCTGCAAAAAAAGACATCCATCAAAAGATTTCTGCCACCAAAGAGAAAATTGTTTTGGTAGCAGTTCTCAGGTTATGCATGGCAATGGTGGTGAGTTGGTGGCAGGATGGAGTAGGGGTGGATGATGGATCTGAAAGGTGAAGGTTGCCAGTTCACATTGAAGGTACATTCAGGGATGACATAGTAGATTTGGTTCATGTTGTGAAACAAGAGTAGAAGAAATTGGTTATTGAATATGTGGAGTTGTAGTAAAAGGTTGACAAACTGCTCCTCAGGTATTTTATTGAGGTAACAGTTACGTTATGGTGTTGTCCATTGTGATGAGGAAAGCTAAGCCTAGCTAACTCTAAGAGGCAGAGGGTAAAGAGGACTCTTGATAAGTAATTCTGTCCTCACTGTGATTAATTTGCCTTGGGTTGGTCTCATTATTGCCCTTTCCCTAAAGGAATTGTCAAGTATTCTCCCACAATGCATTTCCCTGTAATTTAAATGTTAAAAAATGAAGATGAAGTTGGGGAGAGTGAGTGTTTTTTATGTTAGCTGAATTTTAGTGTCTAGTGGAAAAGTAATTGGGATTACTACAGGACCTATCAGTCACCTGGCAAACAGTTTTTTGAGTTCCTATTACAGTGAAGTCTGCACTTAGGCACAAACATGTGGTCTGACCTCCAGGAGCTTGTAGTCTAGTTTGGGGTGGGTAGGTGGGAGCTAATAACATAAAGCATCATTCAAGTACTAGTAAAATAATTCAAACACAGATGAGAGGAGAGAGACAGGTATGGGCTGGGCCAGTCAGCTCATGCAAGAAGGATTTGAGCCGAGGGTTGTAAAATTCAATGATAGGAAAAGGACTGGGGAAGGAATTCTGGGTAGGAGACACACTGCATGAGTGAAGGCATGAAAATATGAGTCTGTACACAGTTAACTGTTGGAAGACTGGGAGATTTATTCTGTCCAGCAAGAGGATCTATGTAAAAGAATAACAGGCCATACAAGTGGAACAGTGGTTGAGGTGCAGTTGCAGAATTTGGTCTTGACCTTGTAGGCATGGGAGAGGCATTGAAAACATTCAGGAGATTGGTAATGATATTCAGGATGAGTTGATGAGACCTAAAGCCAGTAGAGATGCGAGTTGGTTCATCCTCAGTGACAACCTTATTGCCATGGAGTCAGGTGCTTTCCACCTTGCAGCCGGCCCTGCTCAGCATGTTAGCTTGCACCCTAGGCATGGCCCTTCATGGCCACGGTGATGGTTACCACTGCTCCAAGCAGCCCTCAGTCTAAAAAGGTAGTCCCCCACCGCCTGCCCCCTCAAATCAGGAAGGAAAACCTTTCAGAGAAGCATCCTACAGGAATTCTCCTTACGTTTAATTGGCCAGGATTCTGTTCACATGCTCACGCCTAAACTGATCATTGTTTCCAGAATGGAATTGCCATGATTATCTTAGTCCAATGGTCCTTAAGCCAGCTTGCAATGTAAGAAAACTGTTGGGGCCAGATTTTTTTTTTTTTTTTTTTAAGATCCCCAGGTGATTCCACTGTACAGTCAGTATTAAAACCACTGGCTTAGCCTAATCAGAATTCACCACCATTCACCATCCCCAGGGCAGGAGAAAGGGCTTCCTGTCTAAGAACGTAATATTAATACAATGAACATCTGAACAAAACTGGGAGATAGTAATAAAGGGGAGAGGGCAATAAAAAATGGAAAGTAATGGGTAGATATAAGAGATACTCTAAAGACAGGATTTACAAAGCTCTGTAATAGGGAAGATGAGAAAGGGAAGATGAGAAAGAAATGACACCATGAAGCTTGAGCTTAGTTGACAAAGAGGACTATTGAAGTAGGAGAAAGAAATATAAATGAAGTAAATCTTTATTTGGTCTATTAGAAAAGTGACCTCAGCTTTAGACTGATGCTTTGAAAGATGGGTGATAGCAGAGAGGCAATAGCATGGAGTGACTAAGACCCCATACTCGAGTCAGAATGGTTGGGTTCATATCCTTGTTTTGTCATTCTAGGACACTAATTTCTCTTTGTCTTTTGGCATCTAACAAAAGAGGATATTAATAGTAGCTACCCCTTAGAGATCTAGGGGAATGAAATGAGAAAATGCACAAGGTGTTCCTTGCACAGCATCTAGCACATGTGTTTTAAACACACCCCCCCACACACACACACTTTCTTTCTGAGTCCTAATTATGTCATATTACTATTTTTTAAGAGGCTGTTTGTTAAATATGTGTTACTTCTGATCTGGCTGAAAATAATTTATATCAGTTTTTATTTCTATCCACATTGTAACCTAAATATCTCTGATCTGTAGCTATATGGGCCTGGGGACAGACCTATCAACAGATATCCATGTTCATCTTCATTCACTGAATGTTTCTTGAGCCCCACCTTTTTACTGGGTACTGGGGTAGCTCCAGGCAATATAGTGAAAATCTGTCTACTCTCTTTCTTCAATGAATTTAGTCTAGAGAAGAATTTTAAATGTAGTGTGCTTTTTTTTTTTTTTTTTAACTTTTTAAGATCCTGAATACCATGAATAAGAATTGCCAGATTTGAAATGCTTTGTTAAGCTTTTTTTAGGCATGCAGTTCTATTTAAGTATTAGTAATGAGAATAGTTTGCTTTTTTGCCATGTTATAGAGATATTTTATTGTGTGTTTATTAAACATATATATGTATATATATGCATGCATATCTCTGGCTCAGAATCAGCATAGAGGCAAACTTAGATTACATTGATGTTATGGTTATTTTAAGGGCTGTTGTTAGAAAACCTTCAAGAGCTTTAGAAATACATGGAAATGGCAAATTACTGAGAGTTACCTATCTCTATGTGCTTCTATTTATGTCTTTATAATTGTGTAACATATTAATCTTGACTTTTGTTTCATTTAGATTTTGATGCATACGAAAGAGATGGTACAAAAGGTAATGTTGAGCATTTTCATTGTATAAAACTTAAATACCATAACTGGTAACGTTTTTGTATTCAAGGAAAATTGTAACCCAAACAGACTGGAAATTGCTTCTTAGGTTGCCTAGTTTACATTTATAATCCCTCCTAATGGATTACAGCTTTTTTCTTTTACCAGTGCTGATATGATCTAGCCCCTGCTTGAAGCCTATATGTGAGTGTTTCAAACAAATTAGTAACAGTGCTAATTAGAGTTTATTTCCAGGCCTTTATACTGTATGTGCTCTAGTGTTGTTTGTTATGATTGATTTTTTTTGGCACTCTTCATGTTCTACTAAATACTGTTTGCAACTGTATTAAGAATTTAATATGGATTTGTGCCCCTGAATTTATAGAATCCATTATGTTTCCGCTTCTTAAATTGCCATGACCACTAAGCATGTGGTACAGTGGATAAATATAGACCCCATTTCCTAGTCTTTTATTCTCTTTTTTCTCATTATTTAATTTGGTATTTTGTTTCAGTTGAAACTAGACACAATTCCCCTTCCACTTCACTCTCTGTTTTAAGAAAATTTGAGAGATTTTCTTGATGTCAGGGTGCTTGCCTTTCTGGTTTATAGGGGCTTAATCTTTAATTGTATACCCTGACAATATAAATAATAATTAACATAAACTTTTGAAAAGTCTGTGGAGCCTGTAATTTCTGTAGTATGGAAAATCTTTAGTTTCATTGTGTGTAATGGTCACTATGTTTTTGTTAATTTTTATAATTTTTGCTTTTCATTAGATGAATCTTGAAGTTATTTATGGAGATACAGATTCAATTATGATAAACACCAATAGCACCAATCTGGAAGAAGTATTTAAGTTGGGAAACAAGGTGAGATAATTTTATGAAATTATCTGCTTTACCTATTTTTGTGAATTCTGTTTCTGACATGGAACACTATAAATTCATGTATATATGAATGTGTGTGCTTCTGAAAATAATAAACTTGGTGTCTCTCAATTCTTCTATTTTTCTGTCTTTCTTTATTATTTTTTTCTGAGACAGGGTCTCACTCTGTCACCCAGGCTTGAGTGCAGTGGTGTGATCAGGGCTCACTGAAGCATTGACCTCCTGGGCTGAAGTGATCCTCCCGCCTCAGCCTCCCGAGTAGCTGGGACCACAGGCACTTGCCACCATGCCCAGCTAATTAAAAAAAAAATTTTTTTTTGTAGAGATTTTTTTTTGCCCAGGCTGGTTTTGAACTCCTGGGTTCAAGCGATCCTCCCACCTTAGCCTCCCAAAGTTCTGGGATTACAGGCATGAGCCACCGTGCCCAATCCTCTTTTTTTTTTTTTTTTTTGTCTTGTTTTGTTTTGTTTGTTTGTTTGTTTTGACACATAATCTCGCTTTGTGGCCAGGCTGGAGTGCAGTGGCGTGATCTCGGCTCACTGCAACCTCCAACTCCCTGGTTCAAGCAATTCTACTGCCTCATCGTCCTGAGTAGCTGGGATTACAGGCATGCACCATCACGCCCCCCTAACTTTTGTATTTTTAGGAGAGACGGGGTTTCACCATGTTGGCCAGGATGGTCTTGATCTCCTGACCTTGTGATCCACCTGCCTTGTACTCCCAAGTGCTGGGATTACAGGCATGAGCCACTGTGCCTGGCCCCCTCTTGTTTTTAATTTCTATTCCAGCTGTTTGTTTCGAGGGTGAAATTCAAAGGTTTTTTTTTTTTTTTTTTTTTTTAAATGGTAGATACATTTTTCCTTTGAAAACAGTCTAAGTGTTATACGTTTAAGATGTGTTCACGTTAGTACTTACTACATTGTGATTCATATGTCTGGTAGGATTCAGGTGCATTTTATATATAAATACCTACATACATACATATACACTCACAACTGTGATTTTTACAGCAGTACTTAAAATATATTTGAAAAGTCAAGGGGACATTTAAAAATAATCATTTGTAGCCTCTTAATAGCAATTTGCAATCACAATTCACAGTGTTTTAGAAACACTTGCTATGTTAAGATATTGTCTGCATGAACTAAAACTAAGATATCATCTTACAAACTAACAACTTCCTGTCTTTCCCTCCTGGAATATGTGGAATTTGAATGGTAGTCTTCACTTGACAGCAAGCCTGGCACATTGTACTCATACTGGGCCTTGAAAAGTTGAGTGTTTTCCCTGGAGGTGATGTTCTGTGCCTTGACCCTGTCAGAAAGAGCAGAGGACTCTTTATTTATTTGTTCATCATGTAGTTCTTTGCTTATAGTCAAGGTGTTAAGAGAGGTCTTAAACATTATTTTAATAGTCAAAGTTTGACTTCTTTATTTCTGGTCACATATTTACTTGTTGGACTGTCTATTCACTAACTAACAATAGTTTGAAGGCAAATACTGTATGTATGCATTGTCTTTACATTCAACAAGGACTGTTTCATAATTTTCATATATTACCTGGGGCTGATCCAGCCAGTCCTGTCCTTTGGTTGCATGGGATGATCTATTATTGTCTCTCTCTCTCTCTCTTTTTTTTTTAATCTATTTTTGTCCCTGCAGTTTTCAGTGTCTTTGCTTTATACCCAATGTAATATCATGTTACATACAAGCCAAGTAAAATTCCAGTGTTGTATGACTTCAAGTTCTGTTTAGATTAACTCTTGGGAATTTGTAACATGTTCATCTTTTCCCTATTAGATGTTTGAGAAGCTAATATTAATATTTGAAATTTTCACAGGTAAAAAGTGAAGTGAATAAGTTGTACAAACTGCTTGAAATAGACATTGATGGGGTTTTCAAGTCTCTGCTGCTGCTGAAAAAAAAGAAATACGCTGCTCTGGTTGTTGAGCCAATGTCGGATGGGAATTACGTCACCAAACAGGAGCTCAAAGGATTAGATATAGTTAGAAGAGATTGGTGTGATCTTGCTAAAGACACTGGAAAGTGAGTTCAGCTTTCAGTTACTTTTCTTGTTTGTCTTTTAAAAATTCAGGTGTGAATGATATAGAGAATGCTTATGAATCTGCCAAGCACAAGAACACTTCTTTGTTATTTTTATTATTCTTATTAATAAGAATTATTAATCATTCTTATTTGGAATGGAATTTTATAGGTAGATTAAAACTTAGAAAAAGCCAAATTTGCTCAGTGAGAAATGCCTGCTGTAAGATACATCTCATGAGTTTTTAACTCATGGTAAGGGTAAACCTTCACACTTCAGATCCTTATAGAGTTGGTTTCGTTGATGTTGGTTTGTTTTGCTCTATTGTTGCTATTAGAAAGTGCCTTGTTTTGTGCTCCTGAATCTTCCTAGAGCCTCTTTAGGAATATAATTGTTAAGATTTTCCCATTTTATAGCTTAAAATGTTCTGGGATTCAAAATAGGCCATGGAGTGAGACTTTGTTCCCACCCATATGATTTGTATATAAAAGATTCTTACTAATACCAAGTTAAGGGCTCCTTCTCAAATCCTGTATGTACCTCAGAATTAGTAAATATCATGATTGACTAGCTTTGCACCTGCGACTGAAGAATGTGATAATAAGACCTGCTTTTTTAAGGGTCATATTAATGTATAAAGCACCCATTTCAAAATGAATTTTTAGGCCGGGCGCAGTGGCTCACGCCCATAATCCCAGCACTTTGGGAGGCCGAGGCAGGCAGATCACTTGAGGTCAGGAGTTGGAGACCAACCTGGCCAACATGGGGAAACCCCGTCTCTACTAAAAATACAAATATTAGCCAGGTGTGGTGGCACATGCCTGTAATCTCAGCTACTGGGGAGGCTGAGGCAGGAGAATCGCTTGAACCTTGAAGGTGGAGGTTGTAGTGAGCCAAGATCGCGCCATTGCACTCCAGCCTGGGCAAAGAAGCGAGACTCTGTCAAAAAAAAAAAAAAAAGAATTTTTAGATGCTTCATGTACCATCTTAATTTGTGACCTTGACCAATTCTGAAAGTAGAAGAATTTTTTTCTTTAAAGCTAAATTTCACATCAATTTTAATATTCTGAATGTTGGCATTTAAAAACTTGTTTTCTAGTCTTCCTCTTGCTGTCAAGTTGGGAGACTGAACAATTATTGCTTCTGCAAAACTACTCTTGATTAGGCAAAGTTGACCATCTGAGTATAGGTCACTGTGAGCCTTTTACCAAATGTAAAAATGTTTGAAATGCTTCATTGCCCCCAAATGTACCCAAAGATGAAAGTACTTTGTATAGACTGTGGATTAGAGTTTTCTCTTCAGCTTTGTGTTTTCTAAGAAAAGACGCATCATAATAGATGTAAATTTCTCTTGAGTTAGAAATGTATTAGTAATTAAAGCTATACAAATGTTTTTGTCGGGGTTCTTTTTCTGACAAATTATAATGCAGCTGTCAAACTCGCTCTGCATTTTCTCAGAAATGGATAAAATATTGGCTTTCTTACTCCTTTCCTTTTTCTTTTTCCTTTGGGTCTGGTTGAATAACATGAAGTTTTTAAGGAATAGCGTAAGGGAGAACACTGAGCAACAAAATGAAGGTGAAGAAAGAAAAGTTTGAAATCTTTGTTTTTTAAAAAAAATTTATGTAAAGGACTTCATATTTCTACTCATCTAGCGCATGGTTGTTGTCTCAGGTGGAGATGATATCTTGTTATCAGAGATAATGTCTTGGTGCTTTGTGAGGAAAGTGAAATATTTGGCTTCTAAAATTTTAACTTACGAGGAGAATATAACTGCTTGTGAATTTTGTAATTGCATAAAAATATAATGGAACACATGCTTTTCTTCACATTTTATATAAAATATTAGCTGCCACATAAAAAATGATCTGTATGTTTAGGGCCAAACCCCACATTAGAAGGCTGGCAAACTTTCGGTAGAGTTGGTGTTAAAAAACAAATAGTAACTGCCTTTTCGACATTAACCCTCATGTTAGCTGTTACTGTAGCTCTTGGCTACATGTTAATCTAATGGCATTTATCTTCCTTTCTTCTCCTTTACTAGTAAAATATATTAAAAAATCAACTGCTGTCTTTGTTTTTTTTGTTTTTTTGTTTTTGTTTTTTTTTTGCAGCTTTGTGATTGGCCAGATTCTTTCTGATCAAAGCCGGGACACTATAGTGGAAAACATTCAGAAGATGCTGATAGAAATTGGAGAAAATGTGCTAAATGGCAGTGTCCCAGTGAGCCAGTTTGAAATTAACAAGGTAAATGTAGCATTTATTGCTGATCCCAGCTGCTGTCATGTGTTTTTTGCCTCCTTCAGATAGTTGAAGAACCACCTCATCCTTGCAATTGAAATAAATTCTAGCTGGTGATGAAAGCTGCTTAACAACTATCTCACAGATTGAGTATTAGCATACCTCTTCCAGCCACAGGTACTGCCATGTCTGCCACAGAGACCTTCTCTGTCTAGTCCTTACTTTAATTCTTGGAAGACTTGTTTCCAGAGGTCCTATGGAGTGATACAGTTTACATTCCAGAGGTCCTATGGAGTGATATCACTGTATCACTCCATAGGACTGGAGAACACTACTTTCTTCATAGTTCCCCTAAGTAATAGTTGTTTGGAGTGTAAGCCTGTAAGCTTATTGTGTGCATGTGTGCATTCATGTGTGTGTTTAACTTCACAGATGGTGATCCTTTTGGGGACAAAAGTTATTTAGGGACAGTCTTAGTTGTTGAAAATAGGGAATATTTTTTCTTACCTAATTTGAAAAACAGAATCTTGGTTTCCGAAGTACTGTGTAATAAATAAAATGTTAGATTACGAATTTATTCCCATTTTAGTACCCTTATATATTCAGAAGCTAATTTTGCAAATACCATGCTACCATTTTGTGGTAGATTTCGTTGTCAAAGTGCATACAAAAAAAATAAAAGAATCTAATGCTGACAGTAAATGGAAGTTTTAGAATGAAGACTCATTCGTAATACTCTGTGCTAATGTAATGCTTGTCATTTTTGCACATTTCTGTACTGTTGAAAACATGTTTATATTGCAGCAATTACAATGTTATTTAGAAATATATTTTCATTTAACATAAACATTTTCCCACATTTTTATATTACCTTAAAAATCAAATTAATCAGTGTATTAAAAAAAGTATCTGTTTCACTGATACATCTTTATTTAAATTTGTTGATTATTAAATGTTTTCTATTATAAATAACTCTATTGAACATCTTTGTTTATTTATCTTTTTGCATTTGGATGAATTACTTTCTTATTTTAGGTTCCTTGAAGGAAAATATTTGAGTCAAAAGATGTGAATATCTGTATGGCTTTTGCCAAATTGCTTTGTAAAAGGATGATACCAATTGGTAATAGCAAAATATGCCAGTTTCACCACAGTTTTGCATGTAGTGGTGATGATATTTAAATAAAACTTTGCTACCATAATGAATATGAAACTGTATTTCACAGTTGCATTGAATTTGCATTTCTTTGATTCCTAGAAGGGATGAATATTTTCTTACAGTTTATGTTTATTCTTAGGTAAGTTGTTTCCTGTACCTTGACTATGGCATCCTTAATGTCATGAAAGAAGACATTTGTTTATATATTAGAAGGGGACAATGTTTCTTGGCACTGGCTCTCCACTTTAAGTGATGAAGTGTGTACATATTGGCATGGAATCACTGTGTCATCTAGAAAGTAGATTCCTTTTAGATTTTGTTTTCTTTCTCAAAAATTTATACAAGTAAGAGTTACGACTTAAAGACTTCCTTTGGTCAGTTTTTGCATCAATTCTGCATATTGTATCCCTGATCCTGTCTACCTTCCTAGAAACTTGGGTTTCTATCACAAGGGCTTCCAGGGATGAGTTTGGGAGTGTCAGTCCTAGCATGACTACATAATTGGCAAAATAACACTGAGCACATCTCCTTTAGGGTAGTGGGCCCACACTGTAATCCCCTCATATGAATGATGACACAGTATTACTAGTGTGCAAAAAGAAACTTAGAGTCATAGTTATACTGACAGTGTCTGCATTCTTTTAAGTTTTTATTATTGAAATTTCTAGACTTAGTAAAAGTAGACAGCATGGTATCATGGATCCTCATGTATTCATTACTCAGCTTCAATAATTATCAACTTATAGTGACATTCTATTATTACCAATAACAATAATAGTTAATACTTAGTGTCTAGTATGATAGGGGCTGTGAATAGATTTTTCTGTGGCAGAACTGAAACTGTGACTTACTGTCTTTATATTCTCCATATCACTTAGGATAGCTGTTGGCAAATAGTAGTTGTTCAGTAAGCATTGAAAGAATTCCTTTGCTTGTTTAATCATCCATTCAGCAAACATGGAGTACCTCTTATGTACACAATGCTGATTCTGGGATATAAAGTTGAATAAGGAATGCATGGTCCATATTTTCAAGATTCTGGTGGTCTATTAAGAGTATTTACTGTCGGCCGGGCGCGGTGGCTTGTGCCTGTAATCCCAGCACTTTGGGAGGCCGAGACAGGTGCCTGTAATCCCAGCTACTCAAGAGGCTGAGGCAGGAGAATCGCTTGAACCCAGGAAACGGAGATTGCAGTGAGCTGAGATGGTGCCACCGCATGCCAGCATGGGCGACAGAGCAAGATTCCGTCTCAAAAAAAAAAAAAAAAAGAAAAGAAAAATGTATTTACTGTCCCATTATTCTTAACTTTTATTTAATAGAGAAGAATTTCTGCAGTGTTGATGAAAGTACAGTAAATTCTGATGAAAGGACTATCTTTATTGTAGTTCTGTATCTATTTACAGTAAGCTATTCATTTGTTAAAGGTGATATATCCTGATAATCTTTAACATTTGTCTAAATACTTGCACTATTTAAAACTTGTGAGCTATTCAGTTTCTACATTTTACTGCTTCCAAAGGAGAGTGGAATGGAAGAGTCTATGTATGTGACTGGTTGTGGATGGTCTCATGACTATATATATATATTTTTTTTTTTAGGTGATGCTGGTAGGGCTTGAAAATGACAGGTTAAATTAGGGTAGAGACATGCATGAAGTGATGGGATTTACCTTTAGAGATTTTAGCCCTTGTTGCCAAAAGCAACTGAAAAACAGCATGTGTGATTTTGCTGAACTACTGCAATCTTAGCTTAAATATATTTCATAAAGTAACACAAAATACTTCACAGCTGATTTTTATAGCTCTGGCTAACTTGAGCCTAAACCACCAGGAAGCATTTTTTTTTTTTTTTAAATGAAGCCTTCTAAAACTAGCTTGTAAAGTCCCCAAATAGCCTACATCTAATAATTGGAAAGTATGTCAGCTGAAATTTAGAATTTCTTAACATTGCACTGAAGAATAATCCATTGAAGAAGATAATGGATTTCTTAAGTACTGTTATATCAGTTAAGATTTTTATATTGTATTGCGTGTCTAAGACAATCAAAACTTCACGTATTCCCAGTTTGAGGAGATTCAAATACTTGGGAGAGTTTCCTAGGCACTCTGCTACACTGAGTATGGAATTTAGTAAGTTTACATAACTTGGGCATGTGCAGCCATGTTTGAGGGCCTGCTTTATTCTTCTACATCAGTTCTCAGATTTCTTGGTCTTAGGACACCTTTATACTCTTAAAATAATTGAAGACCCCAGGAGCTCGTGTTGATGTGGTTTATCTCGATATTTAGTGTGTTAGAAATTTAAAAACATTTGTTAATTTATTTAAAAATAGCAACAAACTGATTATATAATTACAAAAAATAGCATTTCTTTCTATGAAAAATAGCTATATATTTCAAAACAAAGAAAAATTTAGCCTGAGGAGTGGTATCATTTTACAATTTTGCACATCTCTTTAATGTCTAGCTCAGTAGACGACATCTGGGTTTTCATTTCTGCTTCTGCATACAATCTGTTGTGATATGTGGTTTGGGATGAAGTATAGGAAGAAATCCAGTTTAACTCAAACATGTAGTTAGAAAAAGGAGAAGTATTTTAGTATTTTTTTCTGATAGTTGAATGTATTCTTCTCTGATCCTGCACCAGAAGTCTACAGGTGGTATTTTCTTTGTAATGTGGAATCTGAAGCCATATCAATGAACTTTTCATGCTCTCTTATATTAAAAGCTATTGGTCTCTGTTGTACTTTGAAAGAATATTTTACCCATGTGTGGCATGAGTTGATCATTTGTTAAATGTTGGTTCCCTGAATTATACAGATCCTCTAAAATAGACACATTCATTGTACAATATCAAAAATTACGTTTTAAAATAGTCCTACTTATATCAGAAAAGTTTTTAAGTATTGGGAAGCTTTCAGGCTCACAGAAGTAGAAAAGTTTTCTAAAATTCTAATTTGCACTTGAAAGCTTGAATTTTATCATTAATAATATATACTGTCAGATTTTTTTTTTTTTTTTTTGCCTTGAAGTGGCAGGCTCACTTCTTTTTTGAGAAATTGTCTGTCAGATACCCAAGTCAGAATAACAGTAGTTTGCCCATTATTCTTTCAAGTAAAAATTATATTCTGTGAAAAAGGCAGCTAGTTTAGCTTGCAACTCAAACAGTTGTACAAATGCTTTCCCTTGAGCAATCTTTGTTTTTCAGATGTGCCTTGTGTGTACTTTGTTTTATCTCACAAAATAGTAGACTTGTACTCAAGGGTTGAGAGCTGTTTTTTTCTTCTTTTTTCTTTTACTTTAAATCCTGGGATACACGTGCTGAACGTGCGGGTTTGTTACATAGGTACACATGTGCCGTGGTGGTTTGCTGCACTTATCAACCCGTCATCTAGGTTTTAAGCCCTGCGTGGATTAGGTATTTGTCCTAATGCTCTCCCTCCCCTTCCTCCCTACTCCCTCAGCAGGCCCCAGTGTGTGATGTTCCCCTCCCTGTGTCCACGTGTTCTCTTTGTTCAGCTCCCACTTACAAGTGAGAACACGCGGTGTTTGGTTTTCTGTTCCTGTGTTAGTTTGCTGAGGATAATGGTTTCCAGCTTCATCCATGTCCCTGCAAAGAACATGAACTCAGTCTTTTTTATGGCTGCATAGTATTTCATGGTGTATATGTGCCACATTTTCTTTATCCAGTCTATCATTGATGGGCATTTGGGTTGGTTCCAAGTCTTTGCTATTGAGAGCTTTAAAAATAATTCTTACTGCTTCATCAAGGACATTCTTAAGTGAAAGTGTTTTTCTTAACTATGCATGGTGGTGAAGAATACAGTGACTCTTAGTACAGTTTGATAGTACCGTCCTGATTCATGTTTATAATGCACCAGCAGTTTTGCCCACTATTGCTTCTGTATCATCAGTACAGGTAGTATCGTTATGAAAATAGTTTTGATCTCTGGACCCCCTGAAAGGATATTAGGAACTCCCAGGGCTCTACAGTCCACACTTTAGAACGGGGTGAGCTCATCCAGCAGTACCCTGGTCCCCATCCTTTCTCTTGTCTTTTGAAACCTACCCCTTCCAGGGCTAGGTATCCTCCTCCTTTTCTTTATGCATATTGAGTTCCAGTCTAATAGAATGCGTTTTTTCCTCACCTTTTGCCTTTTTGTTTGTTTCTCTGCCTGGAATATTCTTACCCCCATTACCTTTTCTTAAAATCTTGCTTTTCCTTCTAGTGCCAGCTTAATTTTTTCTTCCATGATTTCTGCTCTCAGGTGGAAATCATTCTTACCTTTCTAAGTTATCTCCATAACACTTTGTTCACATCTCCTTTATGGCACATATAGCTTATTTTAGAGGTTTTTTTTTTTGGAGGAGAGGTGGAGGGTAGACAGTCTTCCACTAATAGCAGATGACTGTGTCTTATTCATCCTGTGGTACTTTATAATACTTGAACAAATTATTCTGAGAATTATTACAGATGGAGTGAAATAATTTATTCAGCGAATATTTGGCTGCTACTGTATATCAAGCATTGTTAGGAACACTGTGCATGCAGTTGTGAGCAAGGCTGACATTGTTCCTGTTCTCATAGTACTTACTTTCTGTTACAAATTCATCCTCCCTCTGTAGAGGTTGATTGACAGCATGAGTAAATCCAGTGATTTCTAGTGCCTTTGGGATTTATTAAGGCCAGAGGAGCCTTTGAGAAACAATCATTAAGTCAGAGTAGCCATTATTCATCAGTCCCAACTGATCAGTTAACTCAGTGAGATAATTGCACACATTAAGACTGCATATAACACTGAATTTATAGTCTTAACTTTTTATGTCTAAGTATCATGTGATATGGCCCATTAACTTATATTTCTTTTTTTGTTGGGATTGCATCTGGTTATGTTAGTTATTGAACAAAGGAGAGAAAATATGTATATTTTCTACATACAGCTTCTGTCATTTTTTATGTTTATGTGGCTAGTATGATTCTAGCAAAGATGTTTTTAGTGTATATCTGTGCAAGAAGGGTTTTATTTTAAGGCTTAGAACTTTTTTGTTCCCTCTTTTAGGCATTGACAAAGGATCCCCAGGATTACCCTGATAAAAAAAGCCTACCTCATGTACATGTTGCCCTCTGGATAAATTCTCAAGGAGGCAGAAAGGTGAAAGGTGGAGATACTGTGTCATATGTCATCTGTCAGGTAAACTATTGACATTCATAAGACTCTGATACCTCTTAAGAACTGGAAGTAAAATCCAGATTGCCACAGTGTCTTATTTAGCATTCTCCCCAATAATTGATGTTGTAAAGTCTGGTAGTTTCATAGCATTTAAAAAACATTAGCGGTGTGGCATATGTCATTAGGATTTTCATAAAACATTTGTGACAGATTTATAACAGTAGCTACTCTTTTAACCCTAAATTAACTTTAATGCAAATGTAAGTTTCGCCATATGTTCAGCAGTAGTCCTCATTTATCTCATTCCTTTTGCAGCAGTTCCTATTATAAATATCAGTGGAATAATGAAAGAATAAATGCCATTTTTCCTAGCAAATGTCCAAATAATTATGTGAAAAAATATGAACTACATGATTATACGGAGAAGTTGAGAGATCCTATGAACATACTATATGAGGAAACCACACAATTCAACCGGTTTTTTTTTTTTTATTCCTTCAAGTGGAGAGGGCCCACCTCCTTACCCTTCCTTCTCCGTTTCACAAGGTACTTCTAGGCCTTCTGGAACACCGTTTTAAACCACTACCAGTTCTTTTGATAATAGCATGCCTATAATGGGTGAGGAGAGAGAGTAAGAGAGAAGAGCAGTTTTTTGACTTTCGAAGCCCTTAACTACAATTTTAACAAAGGAGAGGTCTCATCCCTTCTATCTGTAAAGATAAGTCAGGGTCATAGCATTTATCCAAATTCTTTCAAATTACAATGGTATAGACTAACCATAAGGTATAATTTATCTGAATAAAACTGTTTTTTAAAGAAATTAAGAGTTTTATCCTAATTGTTATTGCATTGTGTTGTTACAGTAAAAATTTTTTTTACATAAACCTAAAAATTAATTGCAATATGATTGATATTTGTCAAACCACAATCAATGTGTTTTTAAATCAGAGTCTTTTGAAAATTTAAAAGTAGTCTGCTGGTACCTGCTATATGCTGTGGATATACATAACAAATGATTTAAGTACATGGACAGGAATCAGCACTTGACTTTGTCTCCCCCCTAGGGTTACCCTTGATTAAGAACTGTTACAGAAAGCCAATTCCTGCAGGAAAATATTTCCATAAATGTCTGACTCGCTCAAGCCCTTAATGTGCTTTGCATATTGCCTCTGACAAGTCTCATCTCAAAAAAACAATTTTCATATTATGCAAATAAAGATTTTGGTAAATAGGCTAGGTTTTTTTTTCTACTTCTGTCTTCGCATACATGGAAAAGCTCTTAGATTGGTAATGATAAGAACAGATGGCAGCGTACAACTTTGAAAAATTATATAGGTTCAGTGAAATAGCATTAATAATGAAATCAAGCCACAATTGTGTTTTGGCTAAACCTGCAATGAAGATGTATGGTAACTTATAAAATAGGATGATCATTGTATTTAAAAGTCAATTTTGTGTTCCTTGATGTCTGAATGTTAGGTGTTAAGGTTCCTTTTTCTCAGGTCTTACTGATATGCATAGGCTCAAAATGCTGTTGCTAATGTAGTACAGTACATCCAATTTTATGTATTTTTAGCGATTTCCATCCACTGGTATGTGCCTTATTTGCTTTTTAAAAGTATGATTCATATTTCTTTTTATTAACTTATTCTCCTTAACATATCCCAAGAAAACCTATAGGACTTTAATTTGCCTTTGTACCCTACCCATGGGACATGCGCCCTTTCAACATGTTTGCTAGCCAAATCTGCCTAAATTTTTTGCTTTTAAGCACTCAAATTATTCTGTTTCATAATGCAGCCGTATTTTTAGAATATGCTTTTGAAAATGTATCATGACACTTTTTTTTTTTTTTTTTTTTTTTTGAGATGGAGTCTCGCTCTCTTGCCCAGGCTGGAATGCAGTGGTGCCATCTCAGCTCATTGCAGTCTCCACCTCTTGGGTTCAAGTGATTCTCCTGCCTCAGCCTTCTGAGTAGCTGGGATTACAGGCACGCGCCACCATGCCTGGCTAATTTTTTTGTATTTTTAGTAGAAGTGGGATTTCACCATGTTGACCAATCTGGTCTCAAACTCCTGACCTCACGTGATCCTCCTGCCTCAGTCTCCCAAAGTGCTGGGATTACAGGTGTGAGCCACTGCTCCTGGCCCATCATGACACATTTTTAAGAGGACTGTTTGCTGCCTTAAGCAAGGGTGTCCTCCAAGAATAGCCTATATCCTAAACAGGTTTGGTTTTGTTTTGTTTAAAATTTACGTTTAGGAAATAGTACCCTACTAATAACTTATTCAGATGAGTTCAGAGAGTAATGTTTTTGGTATGTAATTTATATTGTAGGTTGTTAACGCATTAAACCTATGTGAATTATTTGCTCAGATCTTAAATCAACTTCCATTTGTTGGCTAGGTTTTAAATCCATAACTATTTAACTTTCATTAGACATAATTTCCATAAGGCATGCCTTTAACATAATTATTTTAAGGGGCCCACTTGTCTCCAGTTTAAAATATTTTCCCATTAGTTTCCTACTAAAGATGACTACCTAGTTTTGTATGAATCGACTGCACCTGGTTGTCTCTCTGAAGTATGTACTTTGTGAAGTTCACAAATTACTACATGGGCACTTGAAGAAGACCAGCGTTGCTTCTTAATCTGTTTTTAAAGATGTATGCCACGTATTCTTGCACATACCATGGGGCCCTGCTCAGGTTTGATAATGAAATCTTTGAAGGTTATTATTATTATATTTTTAAGTTTTGAGACAGGGTCTCGCTCTGTCACTCAGGCAGGAGTGCAGTGGCGTGACCATAGCTCACTGCAGCCTTTATCTCCCAGGCTCAAGTGATCCTCCCACTTTAGCCTCCTGAGTAGCTGGGACCACAGATGCATGCCTCCATGCCTGGCTAACTTTTTTTTTTTTTTTTTTGTCAAGATGGGGGTCTCACTGTGTCACCCAAGCTGGTGTTGAACTCCTGGGCTCAAGTGATCCTTCTGGCTCAGCCTCTCCAAGTACTGGGATTACAGGCATGAGCCACTGTGTCCAGCCGAAGGATGTATCTTAGGTCATAGCCTAAATGTTTTTCCAGTACAACATAGCAAAACCTGTCATCTAACCAAGTCTTTTGAATTTAGTCATATTCGAGCTTAGATTTTTTAAATACCCTAAGAAATATGTTTGTGTCACTTTTTGTTAAAACTGGTCTTTTGTGTGAATATTTAGAATAAAAACGTTTTAAACTGAAAGCATGCTCAGAAAGTTTTCAACTGCTTTTCTGAAAACCATGCCTTACTATGAGAACTTCTACTGAAATATTAGAAAGTAACCAATATTTTTAAAGGCAGGTGGCTTTAAACTATATTTTACATGTATACATTCTATTTTAATTCACCATTAAAAATTGTTAAACTAAACATTGCTGTAATCTTAAGGATAGACCAATTTATCATAATTCTGTAAATTGTTCAGATTTTATGTGTTTGGTAAAAGGCAGTCTAAATACAATTGAGTTGTGTGAAAAGACACTGCCTGAGGATTTTTTCACGTGGTTTTTATCATTGATTGTCAACTTATTATCATCTTAACAATTCAAGCTTCTGAAAGAGCAAGAATTAAACTTGATTAATTATGCCTAATTCCTTTTACTATGTTGTAAACTCCTGACAAATAATAATAAGTCTTTTAATCTGAGTTTGCTTCCTTTTTAGGTATTTCATTTTGTCTTAGAACAGGTAGAACCGAGTTGATAAACAGGCCCAGGTTGTTTTCATCAGGGGCCTAGCCAGAAAAAGAGGCCCCTGCCGCTGGTCTCTGGTAAAGACAGTGGTGTGTGGAAGGTTGCCTCGGCTTTGGGCTGGGTGCTGAGCTGGAAAGGGACTGATTGTAGCAGGAATGAAAGAATAGGATTCACATTATAATCAGTTCTGCTGAGCAGCTGAGCACTGTGAATAGTTATAATTTACTAGTTTGAATATTAAATTCTGTTTCAGATGAGAGGAAGAGTGAGTGAGTTGTTGGATGTTGATCCAGTAGAGAGAACTTTTTGGTTCAGAGATGATGGTGACATCATTCACGAGGCTGGATATGGGCCAATTATATAGAATTTAACAGCTTTTATTTTTATAGAGTAAAAGAGAAAACCCTTGAAAAGAGGCTTTCTGACCCATCTTCCTTTTCTTGAGGAGGAACCAGGTAAATGGTACAAAATGACATGCCCTTCATTCCAGTGGCCAGATATTTGGCTTTTAGAGCCCTGCCACTCTACTAGGACACTACATCATTTTTACTTCTACTTACTGTATCTTGCATATAAATTACTACTCTATAGATTTCATTTCCCCACTCTTTTCCACTTGTTCATTTGCTTCTCAGTGATACATGGCTCTCATAGAAAATATTACTCCCGGGATCTTTGAGTTACTTTGACTAGAATTCTTGCCTGAAGGGATCACATTAACATAATAAAAAAGACCATACACATGTTTTTAAATTATCACTCCTTAAAAAGCCTTTCTGACTACACTAATTGTTACTAAGCCTTCTCGGTGTTTGGTGATATGGCAGGTGAAATTATTTAATCTAGTCATTGCTATCTTGTTGGTTTCAAATTTTTGCAAAAAATAGAACACAACATATACTGGATTTATATTCTTGGACACTGGATGAGATCTCAAGATTGAGATGTTGTCTTTGATTTTCCTACTCAAAATGTTCAACAACAGGTCAAAAAGAGGTCTTGATGTTTAGAAGTAGATACATAAAATTTAAATTGTTGCCTCTCTGTTTGACTAAGCAAGTGTCTGTGATTGAGTTGCTCACAGCTTTGCCTGTGTCTTCTTTTTACATGTCTTTTTGTCATATCTTCTTTTAGGATGGATCAAACCTCACTGCAAGTCAGAGGGCCTATGCGCCTGAGCAGCTGCAGAAACAGAATAATCTAACCATTGACACCCAGTACTACCTGGCCCAGCAGATCCACCCAGTCGTGGCTCGGATCTGTGAACCAATAGACGGAATTGATGCTGTCCTCATTGCAACATGGTTAGGTAAGTGTCCCAAGCTCACATAGAACCTCACATGGTAACAGGGGCACATGTAGTCTTCCTTCTCTCTTGAGATCTCTGCTTATGGGCATGGTATTGTGTCTGGCACTTCTTTGTTTATAGTTTGGAATGTATTTTTGTGGTTGTTTGGTACTGTCTCCACTCATAGACTATGAGCTCCACATACTTGCTACTGTAACCACATGCCTGCTCCATAGTTGATACTCACTGAATACTGAGGGAAGAGAGGGAAGGCAAAAGAAAGGGTAAAGTGAAGATTTCAGGTGCCATTACAGTCACTGAGTTTACATTGTTATAGCTTTAATTAGTGTACCTCCATTTATAAGGAGATTGATGGTATCTTGCTTATTGGTTCATCTTGTCTCTGTCGCTGAAGGTATTTTCATGTCAAGTGAGAAAACATGGCTTTTTAACATGAAATTTTTAATTTTTAATATTCCATTCATTGTGAGAATCCTACTCTATAAGTTATTCTAAAACTGGACCCGCTTTTATCCTCTAGGAATTGGCTGATTTCTAAGTTATCATCATCCCAGGAGGTACCAGCCAACCCTGAGACCTCAGTATTTCTTTGGCTTTTTGCTGTGTCACCAGATTGTCTCCGTTGCTGTGTCATTATTACTATTGTTATCTTTTGCTCAGAAATGTATTTCATAACCAGCCCTGATTTCATTTTTAGATGACCAAGTACATAAAGAGTTACATTGCTTTTAAGGCCTTTCCTCTCTCTTCTGTGGTAAGCAAAGATGAGTGTTTTCAGAGTACTGCCTAATGTCCTGAGATGGCTCCTCACTATTTATAAGTCAAGCCCAGGTGCCACTGGCATCTCACAAACTCTTAACTTTGGCAATTATAGACTAACTTTCCAGCTCCCACCTATGTATCCAGCCTTATTTCTTATTCAGTCTACACAGTGTCTCCCAAATATGGCACTGCCCATTCTGTCCCTGCTTCATGGAAGATTCTCCCCCTCTTTTTACTAAAACATCTAGCTTTAGCCATGGGCTTTGACAGCATAGGGACCTGGGTTTCAATGCTGGTTCTGCTATTTACAAGCTTCTGAACCTTGGTCTACACCTTAGCTCCTTGAGTCATGGAATAGAGTTACTCTGAGGGAGAAATAAGATGATATGTGTGAGATGTTCAGCACAAGGTCTGGGGCAAAGGAAGGGCTCCGTGAGTGGTAGCCACCTCCCACCCTTCTTGTAGGCATCAGTAGAAATATGTTCATACTCCTTCAGTCTGTAGGATTTGTATATACTTAGTGCTCAACTGCGTTTGTGGAATGAGACTGGATTTTCCATGGGTGAATTATCAAGTCACATATTGAGTATGTTTCTGAGCTCCTCCCTGCTACCCCCATCGTCACTACCCCGTCAATGTTTACTCTGGAAGTGGAAGCTCATTTTTAACATTTGCCTAAGCAAATATTAGGAAGATAAAATTCTACCACCAAAATTATCGTATGTATTCCCCAAGATGAGTTGTATTTGATGATGTTTATAAATCCTCAGCTGGGAAGAGAGGACTGTAAAAGTAAGGTATTTTTTAGCTTCACTTTTTTCTCCACTATACATTGAGTGTTTGCTCTGTTGGATACAGTGATAAGTACTTTACATTTGTTATCTCATTCAGTCCTTGTGACAACCTCACAATGGTATGTTGTATTAGCTCCATTTTAGAGGAAGAAGTCAAGGTTTAGAGAGGTAACTATCTTGTTCTTGGCACATAGGTAGTAAGTAGCCGGCTGTGATTCCAAAGGTTGTGATCTTAACTACTGTGCTAAACTTGATTCCCTGTTCTTAGCTCTAAAAGGCTATGGAAGATGTTTTCAACCAGGAGCAGGGTGGCATAGATGTATAAGCATGGGGGGCTTCATGTTTTTCTTGCTCCCTCCATTTCTCACTGTACATCCCCATGCTCTCCACTGAAAACCTCTGAGTAAAACCATTTTTTAAAGAGTAGATCTCCCAGTTTTTCCATTTGTGTCTTCAAAAACCTGGTGTAAAACTGTTGCTCTTTTCTTCTTTGGTTTTGAATTTTTTTGGTGACCCAGCACTGAGAGGAGGTAGATGGAACAAGCCTTGTCTCATGAATGACATTTAAGATAAGGACTTGCGTAGCCTTGTATGTCAGCAGAAGAGCTGAGCAATAAAGGGTGATGGAGCCTGCTTGGGTGGATTGGCCTGATGCCTGCCTGGATGTGTCAAGGCCAGACATACTAAGAGGGGACCAGACTGATTTTGTTAGTTCCAGAAGTCATAGTTAAGATGATTTTTCTTTATAAATTGAACAGTAGCAGATTTTGACTTGAAAGGTACTTTATTATAACTGCAGCTACTGTATGGTCATAGGCTGCCTTATGAATTCAGTTTTCACAAATTATTTTCAAAGCCAGTAGTAGACAAGTGGGTCCCATCTTCAGAAGTTTCATGTTTTATCTCATTATTGACCAATCTCAATCTACACAGAGAACCCTCCAGACTTGCACATGGTCCCATCTATGTACCCATCACTCCTGCCTCACAACCTGAAAATTCTCTAGGTGCAGCCGTGGCTGTGTGGACACTCTTCCAGGCAGTCCCTTCTTGGTGCCATGTAGCCAAGTCAAGCTGATGGGAGGGAATGTGTCCTCGGCCTTGAGGGATCTGCAACTACTCCTCACTTTTGGCTACTTTTTCTCATTTTTTTCTTCTGCCACTTGACAGTGGTTTTTATATCGAGGATGTGTGAAGTTGTCATCATTGTGTAGTCCTCCTCCTCTCCTGCTTGTCCTCTTCTCTCATTCTACCCTGTGCCCACACCAGCAGTATATACACAGCCATCTATATTAGTAACAAATCTTGTAGTCCTTTCCTTCTGCCCCCTTCCAGGAGTTTCAGCATTAATGAAGTGTAGGCCCACAAGTCCCCGTCATCATGAAGATCTGTAGAAAACATTGAAGCTCACCAGGCAGATCTCTGCAGGCATTAGCCTCCTGCTCTATTCAGGAGCTGAATTTCTTATCTACACCCTTTATTCCTCTACCCCAAATAAAAAATTAGGGTGGCTATTCAGTAGGGGCTTCGAGGCCCCTGTTATCAGTTCTACTGTAGCCTGTGGTTTTAGGAGGAGGGAGGGAGATGGGGAAGTGGTGGCAAAGTAAGAGAAGTGTTAGGGGGTACATGGTTTCTAAGAGGTGCAAGCTGTAGGCATAAAATTACTGTAATTTGTTTTTAAAATTCTAAATCTTTTCTTTATATAAAAAAACTGCAGCTAGTGAACTGACACTGTTAAATAAGTTGAAGTGTACAAATGTATACATAAAATACAAGCCCTCCAACTGCCTAATCACAGACATAAAATAATTCTCTTGCTTTTAATGTAGTTTTTATCTTTGATTAATGAAATATAGTATTGAAACTTTAGTGAAGTTTGATACTTTGTCCTTTTAGTTAGTACAAAGAAATCAGGAATAATGGCATAATTTCATTTAGGAAAATTATTAAGCTCATGATTTTTTATTTTTAAGACTCTTTTGTGGAGAGCAAGTATATTTTTCAACTACTTTTTTCTTTCTCTATTGCTTTTATACTACTTTCCTTGAAATGAAAGGCAAGCATCAAGTGTTGGTTTATCCTATGGCTTCACTTTGGAAATTCTCTATTTCTCCCCATCAAGATACCTCCTGAAGTCTGTCTGGTGGCATGTTGCATGGCCCGGTGTTCCGTATGGGGAGACCATTTTAGTGAAAGAGAGAGAGGATAGCCTATTAAATGAGTGAATGAATAAGGCTCTTGAATTGAAAGAGAATAATTTGTTCTAATAACTAATGGTCCTCATTATCCCACAGTAAAATATGTATCATTTTTCTGAAACCCATGCAAGATTATTGCTACTGGGCTTAAATAAAGCAAAATTTTACTCTTTTCCATCTGTGAATAGGAAAAAATACAGTATTACTCTTCTTACACAATAGCCCTATGGGAAACATGGCCACTAAAACTTGAAACTCTTAGCTTTTGTTCTCTAGACTATAGATTTTTCTCTCTCTCATTCTAATGAAAGCTCTCCCGTATTCTGTGGATGAAATATTCACAGTATGCTCAAACATCCAAATAGTCTTCCATACCTAGCCGACTAGGCCAGTGATGAGAATAGTCTAAAGTTCATTTTTGAATTTCATCTTTGAATAAATGTATGTTTTATGTATAATGGTACTTAGAATTATATGTAATATCTTTCCTCCAATGAGCAATGATTTGTACAGTAGTTATAAAGAACCTTTCTTCATGGTCAGTGATAAAATTTCAGGCATTTGGCTATCTGGGCATTTTCTCATTGGTCCTGAGAAATTATTGAGATTTGAAGAACATGAGAATTTAGAATTTAATCTCTGAAAATACTGCTTAAAACAAGACAGAACACACTTAACCCAGTGTGTTCTGAGTTAAATTAGAAAGTAAAAATTTCCTTTTAAAAAAATGATGCATACCACTCATATCACAGAGGTTAGTTTTTGTCAGTAGACAGGGTTCAGTAATATCATCTAAGAAATAAGTGCAACAGTGGGCGAAACAGGGCCAAGTGATGTTTGGGGGTGCTTTTGACAGATTCAGGGAGATCCAACTACAAAAAAGAGAGTAAAGTACAGATGGGTAGGGGTAGAATAATGCCACCAGTGAGTTCTTCAGGTATTACTTTGTCAATAAAGAATTTTGCCTTTTTTCATTATTAAGCTCTTATAAAAATAAAACATGACCCTTTCCAAACTAAATATTTTCTTTTTCTTTCTTTCTTTTTTTTTTCGAGACAGAGTCTTACTCTGTCACCCAGGCTGGAATGCAGTGTCGCGACCTCGGCTCACTGCAACCTCTGCCTCTCAGGTTCAAGTGATTCTCCTGCCTCAGCCTCCTGAGTAGCTGGGATTACAGGTGCGTGCCACCACACCTGGCTAATTTTTGTATTTTTAGTAGAGACAGGGTTTCACCATGTTGGCCAGGCTGGTCTCGAACTCCTGACCTCAGGTGATCCGCCTGCCTCGGCCTCCCAGAGTGCTGCGATTATAGGCGTGAGCCACTGCTCCTGGCCCCAAACTGTAAATATTTTCTATAATATAATTAATAGTAAAATTAAAAAATGTTATACCAAATGCATTGCAGAATGTTAAAGGAAATCTTCTCAGCTGATAAGAGCATCTCTTACAAGATGGAGTGCCAATGGCTCATGCTCCCAGTCTAGTCTACTTTTGTATTCAGTATTAATTGAAGACCTGCTGTGCCTAGCACCATAGTAGGCACTGTGAAGGATACAAAGTTGAGTCAGTTATGGACCCTTTATTCAAATTACAGCCCAGTTATTTCGTTGATTTCACTGTTGTGGGCAAGTCTAGTGGGCAACACAGTGTATGTCCCAAAAAAGGTGAAATGAAGGGTTATCAAATTTCAAAGGAAGCAGAAACCACTCCTAGCTGGGCCCACCATGGAAGAGTTTATAAAAGTAGAGACATTTTGAGGCATTGCTGGAATGGGCTGTGGAGAGGCTAGTGTGAAGTAGGGAATGGTTGCCCACCCTACTGCTTACCAATTCTTCTAGCCTGATGAACTGCAGGGATAACCTGTGTTATCTCAGCCACCCCCAAAGCACTTTAGGGAATTCAAAGAGAGCCTCTTTAAGGGTTTCAGTTGCACGGTCCTGCATCTCAGTCTCAACAAAGTGAGCACACAGTGGTTTGCTTCTGTGTCGCTAGCCCACAATAGAGGGCCAGTAGTGACACTGCTCATCTCACATAAGCAGTGAGACCTTTGAGAACTTTGAACCAAACCAGAGCATGTTTAGAATAATTGCTTTGGAGCTTTTATATGAGTTATGTAACAACTCTGGCTTTGTAACACTTAGAGGTTTTAAAGGAAAATGTGGATTTCTCAAATTATTTAAATTAGATCAATTTTTTAAAAAGATAAAATTGTTTTAATTAAGTACACCAAAGTGACATTTATCAAGATCGTGTAGCTTACAGAAAAATGGATAATACCTAAAAATGGTTAAGGAAAAAAAAGCTGAATACTATACAGCATTGTACACATACACGTACACTGTATTATATATGTGTATGAATAAAATAGAAAAGGGTTAAGGTGATGAATTATAGGTTCCCCCTTTGCTGACAAAATATTAATACTGTTATTTTATTATTAGTAAGACAGTTTTTTCCAAAACCAGAAGTAAAACAATGGTTAAGCAATTACTAACTCACCTTCATTTATTTATTTATTTCAGATGGTTTTGGGGGAACGGGTAGTGTTTGGTTATTACATGAATAAGTTCTACAGTGGTGATTTTTGAGATTTTGATGCACCCAAAGCAGTGTACACTCTACCCACTGTGCAGTCTTTTATTTCTCACCCCCACATCCCACCTTTCCCCCCGAGTCCCCAGAGTCCATTGTGTCATTCTTTTGCCTTCGTGTCATCATAGCTTAGCTCTCACTTATGAGTGAGAGCATACCACGTTTGGTTTTCCATTCCTAAGTTATTTCACTTACAATAATGGTCTTCAATTTCATCCAGATTGCTGTGAATGTCATATTTTTTTTTTTATGGCTGAGCAGTATTCCATGGTGTATATATATGCCACAGTTTCTTTACTCACTCATTGTTGGGCATTTGGGCTGGTTCCATATTTTTGCAGTTGAGAATTGTGCTGCTGTAAACATGCGTGTGCAAGTATCTTTTTGGTATAATGACTTCTTTTTCTCTGGGCAGATACCCACTAGTGGGATTTCTGGATCAAATGGTAATTCTGCTTCTAGTTCTTTAAGGAATCTCCACACTGTTTTCCATAATGGTTGTACTAGTTTACATTCCCACCAGCAGTGTAAAAGTGTTCCCTTTTCACCACATCCATACCAACATCTATTTTTTTTTTTTATTTTTTGATTATGGCCATTCTTGCAGGACTAACTCACCTTTTAGAAGGTGGGTGGTTAGGGACCTTGAGCCTAGCTGTTTGCCCCCAGCATCTACCAACATAGCTGGAAGAGAAGTGGGCTCTGTTATAAGACAAGCAATCTTTGGACTATTATTTGTGTTATTTTATATTCCAAATATATTTCCAGCACAGAGTTACCATCTTTTCTTGGGTTTAAAAACAGGAAAGGAAGGCCAGGTACCGTGCGTGGCTCACGCCTGTAATCCCAGCACTTTGGGAGGCAGGAGGATGGCTTGAGTCTAGGAGTTCAAGACCAGCCTGGGCAACATAGCAAGACCCCATCTCTACAAAAAATACCAAAATTAGCTGGGTATGGTGGTGCGTGCCTGTAGTCCTAGCTACTCAGCTCACTGAGGTGGGAGGATCACTTAAGCCGGGAGGTCGAGGCTGCAGTGTGCTAGGTCAAGGCTGCAGTGAGCTGTGATCGTTCCATTGCACTCCAGCCTGGGTGACAGAGCAAGACCCTGTCTCAGAAAAAAAAAAAAAAAAAAAAAAAAGACACTTGAAAAGCTTCCTGCCGAGAAATACACATCTCGTTAAGTTAAAATTTGTATTTGTGTCTATTGTCAAGGGCATTAAAACCAATTGATTGAAGTCATGAGAATGCTGCTCATCAGCCTTTTTATTCTGTCAAGATTTTGAGAATTATCTTCTCCAGGAAAATAAAAATCTTGGGTATTCATTTAAACCAAAGGCTTGGCTATTATTTCTTCTAAAATACTCAGAAATTTTCCATTTATATTATGAAGAGGTGTATCGTTGGTGTGAAAGACAGTTTCGGTTGTCTGACACTTATACAGTAAATTGTTTATCTTTAAATTAGATCTGTAGTATTTTAAAAACTTGTTGGGCTGGGCACAGTGGCTCACACCTGTAATCCTAGCACTGTGGGAGGCCAAGGCGGGTGGATTACTTGAGGTCAGGAGTTCAAGACAAGCTTGGCCAACAGAACAGGGTGAAACCCCTTTTCTACTAAAAATACAAAAGAATTAGCCAGGCGTGGTGGCGGGCACCTGTAATTCAGCTGCTCAGGAGGCTGAGGCATTAGAATCTCTTGATCCTGGGAGGCGAGGTTGCAGTGAGCCGAGATTGCGCCAGTGCCCTCCAGCCTGGGCAACAGAGCGAGACTCCGCCTCAAAACAAAGCAAACAAACAAAAAAACACAACTTGTTATTATGGAAAAATGTATATGTATATATATGGTAGCAGAGAATATAAAATTTTTTCTAGTATCACACATATTAAATTATAGGGTAAGATTAAACCCTCATATACTCATCACCCACCTTCAGTATTCTGCATTGGTGGCCAATCTTATTTCCCACCTTCCCCTATTATTTTGAAGTATATCCTAGATATTTATTTTGTGTGTTAATATTTCATTTTGCATTTCCCTTTTTTTTTTTTTTTTTGGAGACAAAGAGTCTCACTCTGTCACCTAGGCTGGAGTGCAGTGGTGCGATCTTGGTTCAGGACAGCCTCTGCCTCCCAGGTTCAAGCGATTCTCCTGCCTTAGCCTCCTGAGTAGCTGGGATCACAGGCATGCACCACCACCCCCGCCCGGCTGATTTTGTTTTGTATTTTTAGTAGAGACGGGGTTTCACCGTGCTGGCCAGGCTGTTCTTGAACTCCTGACCTCAGGTGATTCTCCTGCCTTGGCCTCCCAGAGTGTTGCGATTACAGGTGTGAGCCAATGCGCCCGGCCCATTTTGCATTTCTAAAAGAAAAGATTCCCCTTTTCAGCATAACTACATTATTATCACATCACACAAAAAAACCTCACAATTCCTTCATTTCATCTAATTTCCAATAAGTGTTTATATTTCCCTGATTGCACTATGAATACACTTTTTTTAAAAAGCTCCTTGTTTGGATTGGAATCCAGTCAGGGTCAACTTGGTAGTTAGTCTCTAATTTTTTTTTTTTCCTTTGTTGATCCTCCCAGTTTGTTAATTAAAGAAGCTGGGATTTTTGTCCTTTAGAATTTTTCTCATTCTGGAGTTTACTGATCACATCCTGGTGGTATCTTTTAACATGTTCCTCTGTCTCCTATATTTCCTATAAATAGTTAGATCTAAAGATGTGATTATATTTAGGCTCAATTTATTTTATTTTATATTTGCTAAAATATAAAATACACACTTCTTCCTAGGCAATGGGGTTTACGTCTATTTGAGTTTCAGTGCATTTTGCAACAAATTCATAGATGTTTCATAAGAAATATTTAGAATGCAATTTTCTCACCTTTCTAAGTGTGAATTTTTCATAGTATAACATGCATACAGAAAAGTGCACAAAACCTAACTAAACTGCTTGATAAATTTTCACAAGATCATCATGCACTAGTGTAGTCATTACTGAGCTCAAGAAACAGTACATTACTACATTCCCAGAAGGCCCCTCATATCTCCTAGAAATGATCCTCTACATACCTGGCATCTAATAACATAGATGAGGTGGATTTTTGGGGATATTACACAAATTGCGTCTTTGTTCTTTGTGTCTAGACTACTTTTACTGAATATTGTTTGTGAGATTCATCCATGTGGTTGTCCTTCCTTTCTGTAAATTCTGTATAATATTTCATTGTCTGAATATACCACACTGTATGGCTATCTACTGGAGGTACACCTATGAGTTGTTTCCACATTTGAGGTATTTTGAATAGTGCTGCTTTGAGCACTATTTGAGAGTTGTTGTACAGGTCCTCTGTCAAACATAAGCATGTATTTCTCTTGGGTATGTACTAAGGAGAATTGCTAGGCCATCAGGGACATGTATGTTTAATTTTAGTAGATTCTGCCAGTTTTCCAAAGTGGTTCTACTCATTTACACTTCCTACTAGCAGTGTTTGGGTGCTCCACATTCTTACCAACACTTGGTAAGATAGTGTTTTCCATCTTCATTTTACATGGTGGCATAGAGTTGTGATTTTAATTTGTGTTTCTTTGATGACTAATGAAGTTGAACACCTGTTCACATGCTTCTTGGCCATTGGAGTATTTCCTTTCGTGAGGTGCCTGTTCAAGTCTTTTTCTGTTGTCCTGTTGGCTTTTCTTTTTCTTATTGATTTGCAGGCATTTCCTATGTGTTCTAATTACGAGTCTTTTGGAAGTATATGTTACAGTTTGAGTATCCGTTATCTGAAATGCTTAGGACCAGAAGTGTTTGGGATTTTTTCGGATTTTGTAATATTTGCATATAGATAATTAGCTATCTTAGAGATGAGACCCAAGTCTAAACATGAAGTTCATTTATGTTTTATATACATCTTATACATGTAGCCTGAAGGCAGTTTTATACAATATTTTTAAAAATTTTGTGCCTGAAACAAAGTTTTGACTGCAACTCATCACATGAGTCAGGTGTGGAATTTTTCACTCGTGATATATATCATGTTGGCACTCAAAATGTTTCAAATTTTGGAGCACTTCAGATTTTTGGATTAGGGATGTTCAACCTACACAAACATCTTTTCCTATTTGGCATGCTTTTTAAGAGTATAATTCACATAATTTACCATAAAATGCTAAAATCTTGAGTGTTATACAATCAGTTATCTAGGCACAGACACAGAACATTTTCATCACTCCAGAATGTTCCCTTGTGCCTCTTCCCAGTCAGCACCTCTGTTATAGTAGCAATCGCTCATCTGAAATCTATCAGTATAAGTTAGTTTTGCCTATTCAAGATTTTCATATAAATGGTTTCCTACAGTATATACTCTTTTTGTGTGCAACTTCTTTCACTTAGCATGGTATTTTTGAGATTCATCTGTCTTGTTGCATATAGCAGTATTCACTCTTTCATTGCTGAGTAGTATTTTATGGTAGATTATACCAGTTTATCCATTCACTTGTTGATGGACATCTAGAGTGTTTCCATTTTTGGCTATTATGAATAAAGCTGCTATGAGCATTCTGTGGATATGGCATTCACCATTTGAAAATTATTTTTTTCTTTAATCACACTAAATTTTCAGTTTGTATATTGTCCTCTAAGATGTCCAGATATATGAAAGCCTGGACTCATGCAAAAGATAAATGGTTTACTTCCTCTAATAAATTTTTACAAAAAAATTTCACTCAATGGGATTCTGTTAATTAGCTTCCCTCATAGATTAAATGATCCATATTACAAACAACTGCTTGTAAATACCAGTTACTCCCTTTACTCATTTGGAATTTCATTTATGTGGATTTTCCCTCTTCCCCGCTTGCATGAACATATATAAGGGTTTTACTGTAGTTATTTGCTGTTGCACTAATAGAGACCTTGTCTTTTGAAGGAAGGAAAGTATTTGATTAAATGTATCAGCCTCTCTAATAACAATATGTCTCAAGTTATGAACAGTTTAAAAACTCCTTGGGAGTGGGGGCAGGTGAACATTCTAAAAACAGGTATAATTTACAATGGTTAGAAAGTGCAATGGTAGAAAAATAATTTTGTGCTAAATGTCACACTGGGGGTGTGTGTGATAAGACTATGGTGACTTAAGTAAAGACAGTACTGCTAAACTCATCCACCCTGATGCCTATGATGTTACTTTCTATAAATACTTCTTGAAACATGAGAGTTTTGATCCTGTTGCCAAAATAATGTGAGATCCTAGAAATTTTCTAATTATAAATGACAGTATTTTAATTTCATTCCACTGCCTCTTCTGTACCCTCAACCCCAGCACAAATGAGTCCATCACTACAAGCCACATAATTGAATTAAAGCGTACATCATCTCAGCCTATTCTGGGGGGAAACCACGGCTGCTCTTTCTCCAGATAACTAGTTTTGCAAAGCCCAGACAGGCTGCTTCTTCCTTCATTCTGTGCCTCACCAAAAGACTTAAGTCACCTGTCAAGAGCTAGCCTAAAAGAAATGGAAGTTACTTTTCTCAAATGGGGCATAAAGTTTGTTCCTTTAAGCCAGTTCAGAGAAAGCTTTCAGTAGAAGCAATAAGGAATTTGGGATTCAGTTTTGCATTTCTTGCTCAGACTAATGTAAGCAGTGTAACATTAATTATACGGTGTATATGCATGTAGGGCAAGTGCAGTAATAAAGATTTTGCTTTAATGTCATTTTTGACGGAAGTGTTTAATTTTGGAGTGACAACAATTAAAAATGGAATTATATGTAGCTGCTGTTTTGCACATTTTAAAATTCAGAATCTCTACCTGTAGGTGGCAGCACCAGATACTTGTTTCTTGTTTCACTCCAGCCTTAATGAGTTTAGGGTATAAGCAGTAAAACTTTAAAGTCTACTGAAACTTCGAAATAAGCTGCTGTTACCAGTTTTATGAGAATTTGGAAAAACTAATGTATGTGTTGACTAAGTTTGGGGCTTGTTTAACCCTGGATTTTCACCTTTTCAAAAAAGATTCCAGCAGCAATGATCCTTATTTTTTTAACATGACATTGTATGTTTTCTTAAAATGATGTAATTTAGCCGTCTGTGGTTTGCCTGTTCAACTTATAACTCCTCTCCCAAGAAAATAACTTTTTAAATGGCATTTTGGTATTTAAGTAACTTGTACAAGAATCATTATATACCTAATATTTTAAGCTCATTACAGTCTCTTCTCCCTTTATATTTTTACATTTTAGCATTGAACTATGGCCAAAGTACTGAGATTGAAGCTCCTTCCCCTGAAAAAAAAAAAAAATCACCTTGGGAATAAATCTGAAGTAATTAGCTGAGCTAGTTGACTTTGTTACTGCCATGGGAAGATTGAGTGATTTGTAGAAATGGATATTTAGGGTAGACATTTAGAGTAGACATTTCATAGGGCCTGGTATTTTTCGCAAGTTGCAGCCAGTCATTTGGGTGTTTCTCCATAAAAGTAAGTAACAAAATGGCCCACACCCACTTTTGGCTTACTCTGCAGGCAGGCTGTCCCGGGTCAGTGCTTGCAGGTTCATGCACTCAGGTGCACCAAGTGAGCCATGGCTGGTGGGGAGGGGTAGAGAGTAGCTCCTCTTGGTTCCTTTTCGTAGCCTGGCCAATTTTGTATATGTGCAAACCCAGCATTGTTTTGTTCCCTTATTTTTGGACTGTGAAAGAAACTTGCCTTTTAGAAAAATCTTGCTTATTTTCTTTTTCCTTATCTTTTGATTAGGTGTTGGCCTGGGAAATTGATTAATAGTCATAGGGTCAGAGAAAAAGTGAAGCTGCTTTCTCATAATTGCAAATAAATCAAAACATTATGTGAATACTTGGATTCACAACTAGAGTTTGAATTAGCGACAGTTACCCCTCACTACAGAGACTAACTGGCCTCATTCACCGGTGTGGTCTCTCTCAATTCCTCTGACCATCCTTAGCTTTAAATGTGAGGATATATGTATTCCCACATAATTCTCTAATTTGCTATTTATCTTAGGGGTTAGGTAACTTGTAAAATAAAAATGTATAGTGTCTTGGTGACAAGTGGCCCATGTTAACATAATTTATGTCACTAATGAAGAACAGCTTTTCAAATTGTTCTGAATGTGTATTCTTTGTTTTTATCATATACTACCACTTTAGGAAATACTTTAATTCCTACAAAGAGTAGCTATTAACTTCATATGCAGCATGAACATGTCTCATATAGTTTTCTAAATGCATAATCTTGAGTGAGTATAGTCTGGATTAAATGATGTTCATTCACTATTTTATTTTTTCATTCCAATGACATTTATTTAGTGCTTGCCACGCAGTAGGCAGCGTTGAACTCGGTTTGTTATATATTATCCAATTTAAACTTCAAAAGCGTATGATCAGTGATGCTACCTCCGTTTCGCAGGTGAGAAAAGTGAGACTCTGTGTGTCAGTTGTCTTATTCTTTGTTTGGCCCCTTTCAACTGTGAAGAGTCAGCCTCCAGTATTTTATAATTACTAGATGTCGCTTGACAGCTGACCAAATAGGATTTAGGATTCTGTCGCTGAATTCTGAATGCATCTGTTAGATTTATCTACCTATGTAGCTGTTGATAAATTTTAAACAATTTTTAGATATTTTTGGTATTTGTGAGCTTTTGGCTTAGTGACTGTTTTATATTACTTATTTACCTTTATACTAAAATAAGATAGTTTTCTCTTAGATTTCCAAAAGCTTTTCCTTAGATTTCCAAAAGATAGAAATATTGTCTCTTACAATCTTTTCTTGAAAGCATCCCTTAGCAATCCCTAAAATTCTAAGAAACAGTGTAGAATAATTATTTTTAAGTGTAAATTCAAATAGTGAATTTTGGCACACATGTTTTGACCAAGGGTGAATTAAATAGGTTGCCCTAAAAATGTTTCTTTTCTTTAATTAGTTTGTGGAAACAAAATAGCATAAACATGCATTGATTGATTTCTTATGTTGTTTTGAATGAAATATGGAAGGTATATTTGGTTTCAGGGTTCTCAGGGACATTTTGGCCTATAGAATCCGTAGACCCATTGTTTTTGCACATATTTTAAATTTCTGAATTTCGAACATCAAGAAAACCATGTTGCATTTTGTCTCAGATGCTGCTACTGAATTTTAACCACTGAATTAGATTGCAACCTACATGCTGTTAACTACTGAGCCAAGATGAAATCGACTACTGCATTGAAATCAGGGTTAGCTGTGTCTGCACTTGAAGGAGTTGTAATGGCAGTGAACCTGTTTTCTTTAATGGGATTTTTATTCTCTGATTTTATTCTCAGTTTTAATTGTGACTTTGATTTTAAGAGAATTTCTTAGTACACATTTATTTGAGGTTTTCATTGTAACTTTAAGAGAATAATAAAAAACATTCTATCGATGTAGGTGCTTCCAAACCCATATGTTCAGTGACATATTTCTGTGTTGTGTTGTTGCAGTTACTTGTTTTATTTATAAAGTATCTCTTGTAAAAAGAGAAGTCATTTGTCCATGTGCTCTTGAGTTCAAATGGTTGTGTGTACGTGCATGAATTTAAAATAATTTTTTGTGGGAGTTTTCTTCTTTGGGGTATTTTTGGAATACTTTTCTGAATTTGTTTTTTTCTTTTACATTAATAGGACTTGACCCCACCCAATTTAGAGTTCATCATTATCATAAAGATGAAGAGAATGATGCTCTACTTGGTGGCCCAGCACAGCTCACTGATGAAGAGAAATACAGGGACTGTGAAAGATTCAAATGTCCATGCCCTACATGTGGAACTGAGAATATTTATGATAATGTCTTTGATGGTTCGGTTAGTTGTTTCTGTCTTTCATTTTATGAGTGAACTTGTATAAAGGCCTTACCCCCTTCCCCCACTATGGGGTATATAAAAAGGGCGAAATAAACACACACATGTTGCTTTCATGTGTTTAAAGAATTTTAGCATCATGTAAAATCTACCTTCACAGCTTGCTTTTATTTCTGTTTGAAAACTCTTACTTGAATGTGCTTGAATATTGTTTTGGCTTCCTAGAGTGCTTGACCTTGGTTTTTAAGTGGAATCCCTTAAAAATTCTAAATTATCTTAAAGTATTTTTATTATAATTTCTTAATTAGTAACCTGTATTGTCCCACTGTCAACCCCCATCTATTAAGACTTAGACCAATATTTTTCCTTATCTTAAATCAAGTTAATGGGAACTAAGTGTTTTGGGAAAGTTTGTGTTTGTCTTTACACATCCCACTTACCTCCATTTTGCAAAGGTACTCTTATCTTTTCTGCTGTCTTTGCATATTAGACATTTAAAAAGTCACAGGGAGACATTCCTTTCAAGAAGTACTGCCAAAAAATGTATTATTGACCTTGGATCAGAGCTTGAAACTTGGCCAGTTTACTTGATTTCCACTGCAGTGTTATGCATGTACTAGCCATTGGCAAAGGAATAGGCAGCAGAACTGTGTAAAACCTTGAAACGGAAAGAAAAGACACCCTTTATCTAAATTAAAAGTAATTATTTTAAGTTAATTTGGACAAACAGCAGATGTTTTGCATTTTTTTGAATCAAAACAAAGCAGTCTTTGGAAGCAAGTGCAAGGAAGAGGCAGACACAGATCAGCAATACTTGCTAAATCCTTGAGTTTTTCTTCATTACAGCTGTAAATAAGATAGTTAATTGCATGGAGGCTTGACGACTTGCAGATGGGCTAACTGTGGAAGAGCCGATGTCAAGCTCTGAAATCTCTTCCACCTGGAATTGCTTAGCGTGGCGGGTAGGGTTATGTACCAGATTGGAGCAGGAAACCAAGATGTTTAAGTATCAGAAAGGAAAACAAATGCTTCAGAAATCCCAACAGTTTTGCTATATATTACATTTGCCTTGTCTTTGTTTAAAACAAAACACAACAAAACAAAATGTTTTCTCCAAATATTAATATTTATTTATTTCAAATTTTTACTTCTCCTGCCTCCCTCCCCCAATACACTTCGTTTTTTGGAAAAATTGCCAAAATTTTAGATTTGCTAAGCAGACAATAAGTGATACTGTTTTTGTGGTACTACACTTTTAACTTTTAGACTTTATTTTTAAAATTAACTTGACAAGATGAAAACAAACTAATGTGATAAAGGCTCTTGTTTTTCTTCAAGTTTGTAATGAATAAATACAAATTTAAAGTTTTTAATCAGTATCTCTGAGAAAGAGGTTTATTTCCAGTAACATGACTTCACTGGTATTTACAGAGGGAAAATTATTTTATCCATAGAGTCCCTCGTGTAGTGAATGTAAAATAGTGATTTCAGGGTTTTCCCTTCGACTTTGCACTCCATTATGATGATGGCAAGGAATGGAAGGTATGTATGACTAAAGCAGTCTTTGGGAGGAAAATAATTGAGGATATAGGGTTAAAAACTCACCAATAAAACGAATTAAGAATATTCAACACTAGGACAGCATGTAAGTTTTTAAGCACAAAAACCCTTTTATAGCCTCACAGTAACTTTTTGTATACTTCTCCTGACTTATGTAGGGAACCGATATGGAGCCCAGCTTGTATCGTTGCAGTAACATCGATTGTAAGGCTTCACCTCTGACCTTTACAGTACAACTGAGCAACAAATTGATCATGGACATTAGACGTTTCATTAAAAAGTACTATGATGTAAGTATCCATAATGACATTCTTACATACACAACTTATTGAGATTTGGTACTTGTTTATTGATTTTCATGAAACTGTAAAATTTTGAAAAGACTTTTGGGAAAAATTCCTAGTGGAATACTATTAATACAAATATGATAAAGTATGTAATTTTGGCATATTAGCATGACAAATTATTTGATAATTTCTCTCAGACATTACATCTCTTTCATTTATGAGCAGTATTTTAAATAATGAAATTTTTACTTTTTTTTTAAAAAAGCCAGAATATAATTAAGAAATGTTTTAGTTTATTGTTACCTAAATAAAACTAATTAAATGATTGCTCAGATCTTTGGATAAAGGAAGAAAAAAATCACTATTGGCTATTGTCAGCAAGTAGAGCCATAAGATCGTGTGTGGTGATCTTAGTAGACTGCCCACACAAAACTAATACTTTGTGTTTATGTGGCGCTCTAAACCACTCCATACCCTAGTTTTCTGAGGAAATCAAATATCTTTTAAATTTAAATGCACTTTTTCTGGCGTTCAAAAGAGAATATCTAATTTTTATAAATTTATAGTAAAAATGCCAGAACAGTGAGTGATTTGTCTTCATTGGAAAGAAGGCTTTTATTCAGAGTTTTTGTTTTTAACACATTTCACATGAATTAGTTTTTTTCTCTTCAAAAATTAAAAACTTCACAGTGATTTTTCTTAGTGTTTCAGTATGTCATTTGTCATCTAAACAAATTTTCTGTTACTTGAAAGTTTACTGTAACTTCTTTTTAAAAGCTACATTGGCAACACATTTCCAAAAAAAAAAAAGCTCATGTCTTAGTTAAGACCTATGACTTTTCTAAAGATTGTTCTGTACTTTTTACTCATGTATTAGTTAACATATAACAGCATTTTCTTCTTTAAAATAGAATTCATTATATGAAAAGTTAACTATCAGATCATTAAGATGAAGAGTAAAAACATAGAGTTCCAGTATTATGATTTCGGTGTTGAATATATTTATCAGAAAAGCAAGTCAGTTTGCCTAAAGATTATTTAAAAATAATAATTATGACTACATTTTGGGAAAATCTGAAACATTTTAGTGAATAATCCTGTGCTGCCCTTACTGAACAGTGGATGGGAATAAAAGTTGTCTGTGGGGTCACATTCCTCAGTAGGTGAAATGTGCAGCACATGAAAATTTAGGCCAAATCAAAACTATTCAGCTCCTCATTTACAGGCCTCATTGAACAGAATATGATCCTTGCTTGACTCTTGGGAAGAATTCTGAGCTTTCTCTCTGTGTTTAGTCTATCAAGATCTTCACCATGGAAATGTTAATACTAGAAGAAACTTATCTATTTCCTTCTTTAAGAGGGAATAGTCTGTTTTGACTAAGTTGCAAATACTCTGAAAAATGATCTTCTGTATAGCTAGAAATATGCCCTGACTGAAAGACTGATTTCTAACCTAATTGTGTATATGTTGTGGTGGTGGTTATATAAGTATTTTTCAAGCTGAATAACCTACTTTTAGGGATCCAGATATTTAACACAAGGTTTCTAGAGCATTTGCTTTAATTGTCTTTTTGCCAGCCATCTCACTAACATCAAGTAAGAGGTTTTTGTAGTTAACTGCCCACTTGATTGACATTTCTAAGGGATTTCTGATCAAAATAGCCACATGTCACTCTTGGGGTTAAAAACTGATATGACTGTCTTCAAAATTAGAAACTTATTTCTCTACTTTCTGATCTGAATTATATGTGATTGGATGGCAGAGAGCGAAATCCGTTATTCGTTCTTATGGCCTCATGCTAAACAAATATTTCAAATATTTTCCAGATCAGAGCTTTTGTACAAAAAGCCCCTATACCTTTAGGTTCTACTTTATTGGTAGACCATCCCGTTTCCTCCTAGAGGGACATGGCATTGAGTTTCTTTTGTTATTGTGCCTCGAGTGATACTGATTACAGTTATTAGTTCTGTGTGATATATCATGGTGATGGTAATCCAATTGGAGACTAATATAGCAACTGTACTGAGGTAAGGATATTAATAGTAAGTATTGAGGTTAAGTGACTGTCTCTGAAGCTAATTACCAAAATGGTTTTCTCCTATTTAGCAACTTAAAAAATACTACCCACTGGACATAAAAGTTGTTTGTGAAATGAAGGCAAGAGTCTCAATATTGTTTTAATTTTAGTCTTAGAAACACTGCAGGAGAAGTCAACCTGCACTGAGAAAGGAGGGTATCTTCATGAGGAAGGGACTCCAGGAAGATGAATGGAATATGGTACTTGACCAAACACTGTAACTTGCCAAGAAACATAGTTCTAGATGACTAAGAAATTAGATTGTCAAGAAAAAAGGGACAAAAGTTTGGGGTAACAAAGTATACTTCTAAATCACTTTAATTTTGGAAAAGTACATCACATATTCTGTTACCTTCTGTCATGAATTAACAGGACTGAGTAAATATGATATAACAAATATTTGTTTAAGTTTATCTGAGAAGCAATCTGTATCACATTATAATATTTTAATAAATATTGGCTCCTTTATGGGAGAGGAGAGGCTTTTTGCTCCTCATCTATAGCAATGATTGTATCCCCTGAATTCTAGTTTCCTATAACATTTAAACTTTGATATACATAGAAATACAGAAAGCACTGAGCCAGGATATTTTAAGTAATATATTAATTTCTTTAGGAAGAAGACAACTCTATGCTTTGTTTTGAGATTTGATGAAGTGTTGAAAGACTTTGAGGTAGCACAGAAAGCCTTAATTCAAAGTTGATTTCATGCCCTGGTCCTTGTTGGTTCCTTTGTATAAAGTTAAAATTGAACTGGTATTTTTGAAAATCATAAAAAGGCAGCTTAAAGACAATAACTATAAGCTTTTAGGGTTGTTTTTGAAAGATTCCGTTTTACAGTGAAAAATTGATATGTGTTCCCCCTCCCCTTAAATTCTGCTCCAGAAGAGCAAATAGACATACACACACAAAAGGGAGAGAAACACTAGCTAATCTAAATTGGGAAATGAAGAGGGCTTTTTTTAAGCATGAAAATTTCATCATCTTGTCAGCTGGCAGAATGCCTGCTGTGTGGATTCACAAAGGCTAAGAATTACACTTTCATGAAATTTTCCTCACTAACTGCCCTGGTTAATTTGAAAGATAACCCACTGTTCTAATTCATTCCTCAATTGGGCGGTGCAGGTTTTATCTTTGATCTGACAAAGCATTTGTGTTAATCGTTTTGGCCCTCCACTAGACACTCTTGGGATTGTGCTTTTACAATAAATGTGTCTGTGATAGCTCTTTAGTCTATTATACTTACAATAGATCCATAGAACTGGTAATTAATTCTCCACTGCTTTGGAAATGGGAAGAATAGGTGTAGCTCTGTCAAGTGCTGCTGGGAAGTTTGTTTAGCTGGTTCATTTTTGAAGTGTTCCCCTCAGCCATCCAAGAAGCAGCCATAGAAGAGAGTCTGAGATTGAGATGCTGGCCTATCCTGATGACTTGCTGATAAATGGGAAATGTGACCCCTCTTGGTACCTGGGAGGAGGATATTGGGTCGTTTACATTCATCTCAAGTACTGTTCTTTTTAAAGTATATTAAACTCTCATTTTAATACTTAAAGAGCCATTTGCCTCTAACGGTGGAGCCTCTAGAAGATGCAATCGTAATAGTCAACTCAAATATGTTCCTAAATTTTCACTGATGGCTTATGCAGGTTTTAGAGTATTCTGATGGGGCAAAGTGTGTTCCCCACTAGCCTTCTAGTGTTTCTAGCCACTTGTACATTATATGAGTACTTTACTATGACTTTTAAACATTGAGATATTGCTGGCCCTAGATGGGGCTGGCCCTCCATCTCAAAGAACACATGAACAGCTTTTTGGTACCATGCATATGATAACCTCTGATAGTTGCTAGGGCCAGAAATTGGTGGTCTCACTCCATAGAAAGTTGTTGTAGGCTTTATAATCTCAGAATTTTCCTGAATTAAGCTTTTTGAGGACAGGGGCTGTGCTTTCTTTTCTGTGTTATGTGTGATCTCTGCCACAGCCCTTGCTTTCAGAAGTACATGTATCTTGATGTTTAGTAGCCAAAGGAACTGACAAGTAAAGGTTATATTTTGCTGTTTTTTCCTTAAAATTTTTTACATTGCTGTCAGATTGGCAGAAGATTTGTTAGTGGCATACAGGATTCTTGGGTTAACACAAAATTCTACAATATTTTAAGGTCATGAAAGCCGTGACAAATAAAGCTCTTTGTTACTTTTCTATTTTTTACCGCACTGACAACTCTGCATTTCAGTATATGCTTGTCCCCAACTCAATAGCCTTAATTTGTTTTTTCCCCAAACCAAATACCAGGCAAAGAGGCATTAACCAGAAATATCATCATGATGCACAATAGCACCCAGCCTAAATGTACTTTCATTGTCCTGTTAGAAGAATCTATCTCTATATAACGTGGCAAAGAAAGTGGATGCCTAGCTTTGTTACTCTCTTTCTGTTCTCTCCTTGTATTTTTCTCTTTTACTTCTTAGTATATTGTGTCATAAGCCACATTTTAAAATCTCTTTTGGACCCACATTTATGAGGAATTTAAAAAATAATGTGCAGTGTATGTTGCCTTATGATGCAAAAACTTCCTTATGCACACATGTTTAAGCACTTAGGGAAGAAGAGAGCATTTGACCAATGATACTGAGCCTTAGCATGGTGGCTGTGAGTTCTTTTGGACGAGGCCACACACCAGGAAGTAGAGTGAGATGTTTTGTAGTGTGTGAAGATTCCATATTAAGCTTGTTTTTCATCTTTGCAAGTTAAATAAAAAAACTTTAAAATTTTAAAGTGGATATGCATTCCTTGAAGACAAAATTAATAACAACCCCCAAGCATAATGTTGTTAAGCCAGGGATTGAATTAGAGCTGCCTTTTATCAAAAGTGCAATGAGGGCAGGGTAAAATATTGGTTAAAATATTTGCTCCACAAAAATACCCATTTAGCATCACAAGTACGTACCGTTCATGGCTCCCAACAATACTTGAAAAAGGGTAATTTTGTTAGGAATGCACAAAACTAAATAAATAAATCTGATAAATTAGAGATGAAGCAGCCTCCCACTCTATCCCTCCTGCCCACACCCATGTAAATCACTAACAGGGCTTCTCATTTCCATTGCCTTTCACTTCTCAACAGAGCTATCTTGTGCAGGTGGACCTGTGAGTTTTAGAGCCATGCAATGGCATTCAGTAACTCTACTGTAGTTTCATTGCAAATATGCAGTGTTCAATAACCCTCAAAATTTCTCATTTCTTACCTGTGGTGATGTGGTTTGATAGTTTTTAGGTTATAGGTTGCAATATGCAGTAGAATCACAGGTATATTAGTTCAAAAAGTTTAAGCACTTTTGGAATTATTGTTTATTTCCTTGCTTCTGCATTTATATTTAGAACATTTACAAAGAATAAATTTGGTTTCTTTTTTGTAGACTCTAACAGCATAATTGTAAGTGGTACAAAAGGCATACAAAGAAGCAATAGATATCCATCCCACCCATTCAACATCACAGGCAGCCCAATCCATGCTGCCCAGCGGTGCTTGAAGAAGGGTAATTTTTTTAGGAATCCATAGAACTCATCCTAAATCTTGTTAAAACCAAACGAAAAGAACATATTGAAAATTAGTATTTCTTTTTGCTTCATACTATTTGATTGGGAAGCCAAACATAAATGAATGCCAGGGATACCAACTGCATTTTTAAAATGTGATATTCTTTATGTTTATTCCTTTTTCATTTTTAATTTTTAGAGATAGAGTCTTATTCTGTCACCCAGGGTGGTGTGCAGTGGTACGATCATGGCTCACTGCAGCCTTGAACTCCAGCAGTCCTCCTGCCTCAGCCTCCCAAGTAGCCAGGACTACAGGCACATACTACCATGCCCAGCTAATTTTTTTTTTTTTTTTTTTGAGACGGAGTCTTGCTCTGTTGCCCAGGCTGGAGTGCAGTGGTACAATCTCAGCTCACTGCAAGCTCTGCCTCCTGGGTTCTTGCCATTCTCCTGCCTCAGCCTCCCGAGTAACTGGGACTACAGGCACCCGCCACCACGCCTGGCTAATTTTTTGTATTTTTAGTAGAGGCGGGGTTTCACCGTGTTAGCCAGGATGGTCTTGATCTCCTGACCTCGTGATTCGCCCGCCTCGGCCTCCCAAAGTGCTGGGATTACAGACGTGAGCCACCGCACCTGGCCAGCTAATTTTTTATTTTAAGTTTTGTATAGACAGGGTCTCACTATGTTGCCCAGGCTGGTCTTGAACTCCTGGCCTCCAGCAATCCTCCCTCCTTGGCCTCCCAAAGTGTTGAGATTACAGGCGTGAGCCACCATGCCTGGCCTTAAATGTGGTATTCTAACACCAGTGTCCATTCATGGAGGGTTGTTATGTTTTTATTTTGTTGTTATTGTCGTTGTTGTCAAGCAAGCTCATTTTGAGTCAGGTATAACATTTTGCTGATATGCCATGGCATGTTCTCACAGAAAAATTAAGAAACCAGGGACTGGTGGTGATTGGAATAGAATCTCATTGTAAGTAATTTATCCTTGTACAAATCTAAGTGAATAACAGATCAAATCCAATTCCCTAAAACATGCCACCTATGTATTCTATACAAGCAGCTTATCATGGTATATAGTATTAATTGTTGTAAAGGAGTTCTAATAAGCAAATAAGTTCAGATGCAGCCATTTATGCCACTTGACTTTTATCCTTTGTAGAATAACTAACATTTACCTGTATTTTCTATATTTATCAGAAGACCCCTTTATCTTTTATTTCATTTAATCATAACCTTATGGCATGAACCCGGTTTGGGGAGGCTCAGATCTAGAGCATGATTTTGGGGGACTAACATGGAACCGTCACCAAATTCTGAGGTGCTGAAACTGCAGAGAATATTGTTGCCTATTGAGGACTAACCCCCAGAGCCACTGACGAGATCGAGATCTGAGCTTGGGCTGTAGTCTCTCCCATACCCATATCATTTCCCACATACGGATATCCACCCTCCTAAGTTTTTTGTCGGGGATGGAGGCAGTTATAGCCGTAGCCCTTTCCATTGCTTTCCCTGCATTCTGAAAGCTTAGCACTCAGCTTTATCAGTGATCAGACTAGCCACTGCTAGTCTCTTACCAGATCTGTAACTTGTGCTAGGTACTGAACTTCTCTAAGCCACAGTTTCCTAGCCTATGAAATGATCATGGTAAATAATAGTACCCACCCCATAAGGTCATAATGAGAACTATATGGGATAATGTACTTAAGGTGCTGAGAAAGTGCCTAGAGAGAGCTCATTATTAATTATCACTGTTCCGATCTGAGACATGGTGAATAAACATGGCTCAGCTGTGTTCCTTTTGTGTACTCAGAAACACCAGAGATTCACACCTGGGCCAGGGCCGTGATGCCCAGGTCTTTTCAAGGTATCTCCAAGGTATCCATCTGGAAGCTTTTGTCTTATGCTCTCCCTCTCACATCCATTTAGAAGGATACCAAACTGTGCTGTGTTTCCTCTTGGCCCTCCCTTCAGTTTGCCAGTAAAGTAGTTTCCTTTTCAGTGTTGGTGAATAGAGTCTCAAAGTCAGCATTGGGAAATGGATACTAGGCTATAACTCCTTCAAGGCAATAGCACAGAATACTGCAGAATACTATAGCACAGAATATTACAATAGCACAGAATATTACAATAGCACAGAATACTGCAGCACCTAGTATTGTGCCTAACCTGATAGGTGCTCGGTAAATTTTATTGAATGAGTTCACGATGTCCTGAGAGGTTGGTGCTATCAAGTGATTCTCCCAGGTCACACATAGTAGCATCAAGACTGTGACCATACTTGGAGACCCTAGTCCAGTATCCTGCCCATAATAACTTAGAAGACAGCCAGTTATGGATACCAAGTTGCTTAGCATCTTCTCTGCAGTCACTCTTAGAGCAGGATGGATCAAGAGCCTTCGCTATTCGCATTACAAGCTAGGCCAGGTCACAAGGCTGACTGGGGCATGAGTCCAGAAGGCTGATGATAGCCATCCAGCAATGGACTAGTACAGCCATTGAAAGGAAGCATGTGTTGAACCTGGGGTTTCAGCAACTTCTGTTATGGTTTGCCTCCTCTGACGGGAAAATTGAAAGCTTTTTGAAATGCTGAGGAAATGCCATAGGAGTTGTCAGATATCTGAAAACAAGTGGGTAAAAACAGAAAACTACTTGTGCCAAAACAGTAGAATTCCTTTCTTCAGTTTGATTTCTCTAACCTTGTATATTTAGGAAAAACTCAACTTCAGGTCTAACTCCAGTCATCTAGAGCTATTGTCTTGTAGTAGAGTAAGAAATTGAACCAGAACAGATTTCATTTAACCTTTCAAAAGTGAAATTTTCACACAGTTGACCTTCTTGACTTCAAGGAACAAAACGGAACTATCAGTTCTCTGCTGCATGCGTCAACAAGAGATGGGAGGAGAGCGCCCCAGGCGATGGCTGTTTTTCATATTTGGTTTGCCCAGAGAATGTACATTTTGGTTCACATATGGAAATCAGCCCTTTGTAGATAGTTACAGATAGGAATTTCCAGATAATCCTGTCTAGCTTAGTCTTGTCTTAATGGAATAACCATATTTCTGTTTAGGAGGGGGTTAATTCAGCTGCCTTTCCAAGGTACCATGGAAAAATTCTCTAAGCCTGGATTCCAAGAAATACTACTACTGATGAGAATTAGAGCACTGGTGTTTTTCAAATGATGGGTGTTGGTTTGTTTTGAGCTTGGCATAAATCACGTGTTGACCTTAGCTTGCTTTTTTTTTTTTTTCTTTGAGACAGAGTTTCGCTCTTGTTGCCCAGACTGGAGTGCAATGGCATGATCTCGGCTCAGTGCAACCTCTGCCTCCTGGGTTCAAGCGATTCTCCTGTCTCAGCCTCCCGAGTAGCTAGGATTACAGGCGCGTGCCACCACCCTCAGCTAATTTTGTATTTTTAGTAGAAATAGGGTTTCTTCATGTTGGGCAGGCTGATCTCGAACTCCCGACCTCAGGTGATCCACCTGCCTTGACCTCCCAAAGTGCTGGGATTACAGGCGTGAGCCACCATGCCCGGCTGACCTTAGCTTGCTTTTGAAAACCAATGTATAACTTTTTGTCTTGGTTCAAAACTCATCTGACTCTTGAGACTTCTTCTAAGTTTTTGTTTTCGTTTTTACTGTGCTATAGTGTAACTCTCAGGGTGGGTAGTTTTGTGAGGTCCATCACCCAGCTTGTTTCCCGGAAGATCCTTGGCCTCATTCAGACCATTCAAGTGCTCATGGTTTCTTGGCTGTTTGAGGAGCTCTTGATGCTTCTGGGAACCTAGATGATTTGCCAGCCCAGCTCTCAGGAGCCCAGCCTAGCAGGGCTTCAGTCTCTATCCACTATCAAAGAATGTTCAAGAATCTTGGCATGAAGTGGCAAGAAAAAAAGAAAACTGCCCAGGATTTACATCTATATGTATACTAAGGATTTATAAATCATGTGGATAAAGTTATGGCTAATCTTTTGAGGATGATTTCTCTCAACTACAGCTTTCCCTCAAGAGCCACTTCTTCCAGAAATTGATCAGCAAAGAAAGAACAAAGGAAAGCCCAGATTCAAGAGAGACCTCTTTAAAATTTTCCAGCAAAATAGATTCTCTTACTGACGAATGTATGCAAGTGGTATAGCACAGTGGTTCTCAAACCTTTTGGTTTGTGGGACCCCTGTATACTCTTAAAGTACTGAGGAAAATGAAGAGTTTTAGTTTATGTGGATATTCTTTTTTTGTCACTACACCAAATCTGGTAATGATATAGTTTCTTAAAGGTTATTTACAATGTGGAATCTGAAATCATATCAGTAAACTTTTTGTGCTCTGGTATATTAAAATCCATTGCTCTGTCTTGCACTTTGAGCAGATCATTTACCCATGCATGATTCTGTAACATCATGCCTTGGTCACTTAGAAAATACTGGTTCACTGACATGAAGAATTTCCAATTCATTATACAATTTTTTTGAAATCGCATTTGTTCATATCATCACCAGTCTCATCAGAAAAGTCTAAATATTGGGAAGCTGTTGAGCTCATGGTGGTGGATACAGATGTTCCAGTGAAAACTAATTGAAAGCTAGAAATTTGTCGTTGGTTACAAATACTGTCAGTTGGTTTTTCTTGAGGTTACAGGATCAGTTGGTTAATTTTTGAGAAGATGTCTGCCAGATACCCAGGTCTGGGTAACCATAGTTATCTATCAGTTATTCTTTCAAGTAAAGATGGTATTATTTGAACAGAGTGGTTAGTTCAGCTTGCAATTCAGACAGTTGCACAGGTGCTTTTCCTGGAAACAAATACTGTACTTCAACACATGATAATAAAAGGATATATATTTAAAGGTTGCAATTTAATAAAATTTTACTTTCATCGAGGACTTTCTTTAGTGAAACTGGCTTAATTTTCTATTTGTTAGATTCTGGGCATGTGATGATGAGAAATACAATGATGAATAGTACAGTTTGGGGCCACTACGTTGTTGTTGTTGTTGTTGTTGTTGTTGTTTTGAGATGGAGTCTCACTCTGTCGCCCAGGCTGGAGCGCAGTGGCGCGATCTTGGATCACTGCAACCTCTGCCTCCTGGGTTCAAGAGATTCTCCTGCCTCAGCCTCCTGAGTACCTGGGATTATAGGTGCCCACCACAACGCTCGGCTAATTTTTGTATTTTTAGTAGAGACGGGGTTCACCATGTTGGCCAGGCTGGTCTTGAACTCCTGACCCAGGTGATTCACCCGCCTCGCCTCGACCTCCCAAAGTGCTGGGATTATAGGCGTGAGCCACCGTGCCCGGCCACGGGGGGCCACTACTTTGATTGATGCTAATGTGCCAGGAGTTTTACCCATCATTGACTTTGCACCATTAATGCAAATGTCAACACAGTGAAAAAACACCAATAGTATCATCATAATATTATAAAAAGTGTTTTGACTTTATGGACTCCAGAACCTTCACCTTCGACTGTGCAATTTATCCTAAAGAAATGTACCCCAGGCCGGGTGTGGTGGCTCACGCCTGTAATCCTAGCACTTTGGGAGGCTGAGCAGGCGGATCACCTCACGTCAGGGGTTGAAGACCAGCATGGCCAACATGGCAAAACCTGTCTCTACTAAAAATATAAAAATTAGCGGGGCATCTTGGCACATGCCTGTAATCCCAGCTCCTTGGGAGGCTGAGGCAGGAAAATCGCTTGAACCCAGGAGGCAGAGGTTGCAATGAGCTGAGATTGTGCCACTGCAGTCCAGCCTGGGCGACAGAGTGGGACTCCGTCTCAAAAAAAAAGCCCAAAATTTATGTGCAAGAATATACATTGATGAATTATTCTTTTTGGTAGTAAAAAAAATTCGATATATCTAAGAATAAATGTTTATTAAATACATTATGCTATATCAATGGAAAAGTATATGATCTGAGCAATTGAAGCAACATTTTGTGAGAATAAAGACACAGGAAAATGTGAGATAAATGTTAACGGGGAAGAAAAGGAGGAAACAAATTAGTATATAAGGAATGATTCAGTTATGTGATAAAGATACTATGTACATATAGACAAGTGTAAATAATTGGAAAGATAAATACAAGAATGTTAATAGTGATCATCTTGAGTGATAGGAATATGGGTGTTTTAATTTGTGTCTGTATTTCTGTTAGTCTAAGTGTTGTACAATAAGCGTGTGTTACTTTTGGGGGGAGGGGTGTTGGTTGCATTTTGAAAATTTATTTTTAAATTTATATTCAGTACAATTCACTCTGGTTTACAGTTCTGTGAGTGTTGACAAATGCATAGGATCATATAACTACTACCACAGTCAAGATACAGAACAGGGTCATACTTTCTGGCATGATCTTCCATCTGGGACCCACCATACTGAATATACTGCCAATCCCAAAGATGCACAGAATGAAACTTTGTAAGGTGTGTGTTTCTTTGCTTGGCAAGGAGTGGGTAGGTACATGATCTGTGAATATAAAATGAAATTTGAAGGACAATTCCCCCAAAGGACATTGGAGGAAAATTCTAACCTTTCCACTGGAGCTTCGTCACAAGAAAATTTCAGCTCTGAGGATTTGGGAAAGAAAACTAAATCATATCTTCAATTCATTTCGTCCTTCCAATGGGTCATGAAGACAGAGAACTTCAACGCCATGATCAGTGGTTCCAACAGTCAAGTAGTCATCCCTAGGTATACTAGGGGTGGGGGTCAGTGTTCTATGTATACCAAAACCCGTGCATACTGAAGTCCCACAGTTGACCCCGCAGAACCCTCGGATAGGAAAAGCCAGCACTCCATATATGTGGGTTTCATGTGGTTTGGTCTAAAACAATCCGTGTATAAGTTGACTCACACAGTTCAAACTTGTGTTCTTCAAGGATCAGCTGTATATTTACTACTCTCACTTTCTAGAAATTAAACCTAGATATTAAGCCATGTAAAAAGATAACTTTCCTACATTCAAATATGCATCCATTTTAACCTACTCAAGTCTATAGCTGAGTTTGTTCTTTTACAAATTCGAGCATGTATATAGATTCATACATTCACCACCACAATCAAGATAAAAAACAGTTCCTACAAAAACCCTAAAAACTCCCAAAATAGTCCTATAAAACTCCCTCCTGCTATTCCTTTATAATCACACCCTCCTTCCCACTCCTAACTCTGTCAACTACGATACGTTTTCATCAGTAGAAATTTGTCTTTTCGAGAATGTCATATAAATAGACTCATACAGCCTTTGAGACTATCTTCTTTCCCTCAGTTCATTCCTTTTATTGCTGAATATATTCTATCATATGGATCTGTCAGTTTGTTTGATCCATTTACTCACTGAAGGATGTTTGGATTGTTTCCAGTCTGGGGAAATTATGAGTTCAGATGCTATAAACATTCACGTATAGGTATTTTGTCAGGGCATAAGTTTTCATTTCTCTAGGATAAATATCCAGGGGTAGGGTTGCCGGCTCATATGCTAAGTGTATATTTCACCATTTAAGACATTGCCAAACTGTTTTTCAGAATGGTGGTATTTTTTTCATTCCCATCAGCAGCGTATGAGAGTTCCATTTACTGGGCATGCTCACTGGCGCTTGATATTGTTGGTATTTTTTATTTTAGACATTTTAATATGTATGGAATGGTAGCTCATCATGATACTAATTTACATTTCCCTAATGACTAATGACGTTGAACATCTTTTCATCTGCTTATTTGTCATCCTTATGTCCACTTTGGTGAAGTGTCCCAAGTTTTCCCCCATTTAAAAAAAAAATTGGATTTTTTTTTTTTTTTACTGCTAAGTTTTGAAAGTTCTTTATATATCCTAGACACAGATCCTTTGTTGGATATGTGATTTGCAAATATGTTGTCCCAGTCTGTAGCTTGTCTTTTCATTCTCTTGATAGTGTCTTTCACAGAGAAAAAGTTCTAATTTTTATCAAGTCCAGTGTATCAATATTTTTCTTTTATGGATTGTGCTTTTGATCTCATGACTAAGAACTCAAATATTATATCTATGTCTATGATCCATTTTGAATTAATTTTTATAAAGTTAGGGCAGAGTTCAATTTTTTTCTTTGGTCTGTGTGTGTCCAGTTGTTCCAACACCATTTGCTGAAAAGTCTATCCTTCTTCCACTGAATTGCTTTTGCACCCGTGTTAAAAACCATTTGAGCATATTTGTATGGGTCTATTTCTGGACTCTTTGTTCTCTTCCATTGATCTCTCTGTTTATTCTTTTGCCAATACCACACACCTTGATTACTGTAGCTTTATAGTAAGTCTTGTATAATGCAATTCTTCCATTTTATTTTTTTCAAAAATGTCTTAATTCTAGTTCGTTTGCCTTTCCATATAAATTTTAGAGTCAGCTTGTCCTTATCAACAAAATTTTTATTGGAATTGTGTTAAATCCATATCAATTGGGGAAGAATTGACATCTTTATTATGTCAAGTCTTCCAATATATGAACACTTTATGTCTCATTTATTTGGATCTTCTTTGTTTTCTTCCATTAACATTTTATAGTTTTCAGCTTATGGGTCCTGTACATGTTTTGTTAGATTTATATACCTAGGGAGTACCTTTTGGTTCTCAAAAGAGTACTGAGGATCCATGAAATGTTAAAAATATTCTACATAAATGCATTGTTAATATGTAGCCTTTAAATTTTATTTTGTAAATCTTTATTGATTAGTTCAAATATTCAGCCACATAATACTGCCAAGTTTTTAAAATACCAGCTTTTGTATTGTAATTTTACTTTTGTAAAATTCATAGATTTACATAAATATCTGTATGTGTATATATGCCTAGAGAGATTTCTAAAAGGATTTTTAAGGGTTTGAAAACCCTTAAAAAATACATGTTAATGAATTCTAATGTACCACTGAATAGTTAACATGTAATTACCATGTGCTATATATGAGAATATGAAAGTAAAAGGTATATATACTTTCACGCCTATATCAAGTTGATTGTGTACTTATAAATAAGAAGGGAGTTAAATTTCTAAAACACAAAAATGAGTTCTCATGTGACCCAAAATAATTTTTGGAAAGCAAAAATATCAATTGTATCTTCTTCATATTTATACATTTTTAGTGGGAATTTACCATGCTTCTTAAGTCTTCAGATTTATTGCTCACTCTTGACAAATAGTGGATCATTAGCATTGCTCAACCTTGCCTGTTCTCTGTTGTGAATATGATTGTATAAACCTAGGTGAGGAGTAGTTTGTATAGAAATGTCATCTTTCCTGTATCTCTTCTAGGGGACCTGCCTAATGATTTCATGACATCATCTGATCCAGTATGCTGAGGAATTATGGTCTTTCCAAGCTTTTAAAGTAGTTTTGAGATCTTCAGTTCTGTCACTACCCTCTCAACCTTGACTGTGACTCACCATAGTCTCTTTTGGACTAGCTTCAGTTTTCCATCTATAGGAAGTGCCTAGTTTTTTGCACAGCCTAGCACTCCATGAGCAGGGCCTGAAAGTCAAAATGGAGCAATCCCTAGGCATTTCTCAATATTCCTTGTAGGAATCAGGTGACAGAAATGGGATTCTGCAACTTCTTCAGCATATAGGAACTTGAGTGAAAATACAGGACTGCCCATCTTTTGGAATGTTTTGGCCTTCTTCACAGTTCCTGTGGGAACTTTGAAAATTTTTCAAATTTGTTTTACTTAGCTACCTGTCTACACAAGCATGTCATTACTGAAGTAGGCTGTCTGGACCCTCCTCCCTAAACACCATTTTCTCTGCTCTCACACACCAAAAGTATTTAAAGTGCCTTCAAAAAGTGATTTTAAAAGGAGAGGATTCCATTATGTTAATATACATTGTATTTTACACAGTACCTTGCAGTTTTCAAAGCATTTTTTATACTGTACCTAGTTTGTCCCTCACAGTATTCCTGTGAGGTATTCAGAGCAATACCCTCCAGTATTTCCCAGGCCAGGATGACCAAAGCCCACAAGTTGTCCACATTGGATATCATGGTGTTGTATTATATTCCACTTACATTGCCTTTTCCTCCATTCTCACTGCTTTAATTCAATTCCTGGTCATCTCGTTCTTAGCTTGCTAATCGATCTCCCTTGTCTTTGTATCAGTCCATTCTCTATATCATTTCCAGGATTATTTTTCCAAAACAGGATAAATAATGTCATCTTCCAGCTTAAAAACCTCCTGTGGTTGTTCATTTCTTACAGATTAAAATTCAGATTTGGGAGCACTGCATTAGGCCCCAAGCCAGCCTTTCCACCTTCTCTACCCTCAGTATCCCTTGCAGACCATCTGCCTGCCACACTGGAGAGCTTGGCATTCCTCAGAGATCCCTTATGCTTGACTATCTCCACACTTTCACTCCTGCCATCTCCTCTGTGTAGTACTATAGCCCACCACTTGTGACATCCCACTTTGTGAAATTCTTCTGCCTTCAGTGGTACGGTCTCTGGAAAGCCTTCTTCACTCAGCTCTCCAGGCAAAATGTCTTACTGTTTTCTGCATGCTCTCATAACCTTTTGTACACTCCTCTGTGGCAGCACCTACTGCCAAGTTGATTGGCTCTTTTTCCCCCACAGGCCTTGAGCTCCTTGTGAACACAAGCTGTGCTGTGTTGTGTTGCGTTTAGCTTCATGTCACTTGAGCAAAGCATAGTGCCAGGGACATGGCTGACACAGGATTTGCTTATTTGAGCAAGGGAGTGATTTTTGGAACCTTCAGAAAAGCTGTGGGTGTAGTATTTATGTTTGATGGAATATCCAATTCTTACTTTTTATTGTTAATGACTTCACAGCCAGTGGATGGCATTTTCTAAAATGTCATCTTTAATCTCTTTTGCTGTCTAAACTTCAGTCACCTTAGGAATCTCTAAGAAGTTAAACTTAGTCTTGCATCATACACATACACATATTTTGCAGGTTTTCACCTTAAAATTATTTTCTGTGTTTCTAGCTTGTTCTTGAACCACAGGTGTGGTATTAATCTTTTCTTTTACTTAATAGCATCTTTCCTGCCCTCAAGACCATGACCAGGAAACTGGCTTCTTAGCACCAAGGCTGATTTTCAAATTCTTGTTGGTTTAGGTTCTCTTAAAACTAGGCAGTCATATCTTTTTCCTATTAACACCATAATTAAATACCCAGAGCACAGTTTTGAGAAGCCCTTAGCACCATGTGTATATGCATGTGTATTTGTCTGGTTTTGCATGCTCTTTTCCTAGCCCTAGCATGCACAAGTGCACTCTTGCACAGGAATGACAGAGCCTAGTTGGCTTTTGCCTCCTTTTGGAGAGCTGTTATATTTATTGGTCATATGCACAGTGGACTTCCTTCCTGTTCCATACTTGACTGGTAGTTATGGAGCACCTAATGGTCTGACAGAAGAAGATAGTTCAGCAGAGAAGGGCTCATTACAGAATTGTATGGCCTTGATTTCAGGAAACCTGTCCCCTCTGTCTACCTTCAGAATGGCTATTTCCCATTTTTGGAAGATAACTTGAGTATGTGGGTACAGAATTAAGTATTTTCGGATAATAGTAATGCAGTGTTTCATTTCTGTTCTGGGGTTGCTAGTAGAAGCAACTCTGTAGGAATAAGCTAGAGCAAGGAGTGGACATGAGTTTAGATGGCTTTTCTTTTTGTCAGACCATCACTAGCCATTGATAGAAGAGCTGTACTTTTGTGTTACTTTCCTTTTATCTTTAACAGATAGAGTGAAATATAATTTGCAACACTTGGAACCTTGTAAAAGACAACCAACCAAACAGATAACAAACCAAAAAGAAATCATCTAAGTCACACACTGGATAAAGCTTTCTCTGAGCAGCCTCTGACTCCTTGGACAGCAGTCCCTCCCCTTTCAGAATCCTAACACCCTGTCCCCACCACCACTCTCTCAGTGTTTCTGTTGAGGGCAAGAGTCAGACACCTAGCTTTTGTGTTTGGCTTTAAAATCAAAGTTGTTTTATCATGTTAAACTGCCAGGACCATGTCTTCTTGGTGTAAAACCCCTGAAACATCTATTACAATGCCATAGACTCAGCAGATACTCAGTTGTTGTATTTTTTTATTTTTGTTTTGTTTTGTCTTTTTTTGAGACAGGGTTTCCGCTCCCTTTGCCCAGACTGGAGTGCAATGGTGTGATCTCAGCTCACAGTAACTTCTGCCTCCCCAGCTCAAGCGATTCTCCCACCTGAGCCCCCCAAGTAGCTGGGGCTACAGGCAGGTGCCACCATACCCAGCTAATTTTTGTATTTTTGTAGAGATGGGCTTTCGCCATGTTTCCCAAACTGATCTTGAACTCCTGGGCTCTAGTGATCTGCCTGCCTCAGCTTCCCAAAATGCTGGGATTACAGGTGTGAGCCACCACACCCAGCCAACACTCGATTTTATGTGAAGTCACACTCTCTAGAAGGATCTGAATTCCATTTCTGTATTTATAAGCATGTAGATTATAGGAACAACTCATTTTCTAAACTAATGCTTTACCTGGTTCTCTTTTGTGTGATTTGAGGCCGTCATCACAGAAGTTAGATATCCATCACGATGTTTGTCTTTTTTTTTTTTTTTTTTTTTAACACGTTACCTCATTTATTCTCACAACATGCCTGTGAGGTAGGGAGGGGCAGGGACTGTCCCTGTTTTACAGAGGAGGAAGTTGAGGCACACAGAGGTCAAGTGACTTGCCCAACATCAAAGACGGCAGCCAAGCTGGAAATGGGCCCCGGAGCAGGCCCTTGGTTCACCTGGGGGTGGGGGGGTTCCCCCTGCATCAAGCGCCAGCCAAGAGGATGTCTCGGATGCCAGAGAGGCACATACACAGCATAGAACAGCCCCTCAGGTACTGAGCTGGCCCCTGCCCTCCCCCACCCCGCCCTGCAGGCCCAGGCCATTGCAGCTCAGGGCTTATGACACCCTGGGAGTGGGATGGGGGGCAGGAGAGAGAGAAGGATAATTGGGGTAAAAAAAAAAATAGAACAGAAAACTCAGAGGCTGGGCAGATGGGCCCTTAGGAGTTGGGGGGAGGGGGTGGAGACCAAAAAAAAAAAAAGGGCTGCTTACACACAAGGTATATATTTTTACACACACTTGTATACACACCTAGATATAGTACATGTAAAAATATATGCTATTCACACACCCGCCTCCTGTCAGGTGTCCCAAGAGCCAGCGGCGGCAGCGCTGGGTGGGCATGGGTGAGCAGATGGGCGTTTGTTAACTCTACACTCTAAGGTCTATGTGCATATGTACGCATACATACAGACACCGCCGCCCGCCCCTCGGGCACCGGACACAGGCGTGGCTGAGGACTGACAGCCCCCTGGAAGCCACTCGGGAGTCCTAGATTTTGCTGAAGGAAGAAGGGGCTGGAGTGTGATAACTGTGGCTTTGTCTCATTTCCACCCACCAAGACTAAAACTTCCCTCATCTGCTCAGCGGTGAGTCCTGCCTGACACTGCCCAGGGCTGGCAGGGCACCTCCCAGTGAGGCGCCTCCATCTGCGTGTGTGTGTGTGCGCGTGTGAGGTTGTGTGTGAGCACTTGGCGGGGGAGGGAGGGGACGCATGTCCATCTCTCTGTCCTCTGGGCCCTCAACCGCAGAGAGGGCTGAGACCTAGAAAGCTGCTTGCCACAATGGTGACCACTGTGTGAGCTCTGAAGGGAAAAGAGAAAAACATAAGAATGAAAATCCAAGGTCAGAGCGGGGGTAGCTGGGGAAAGGAGGGACATGGCAGGTGCCCAAGGCTGCCCTTGGACTGTCATCATCTTGTAAACAAGCTAGTGTGAGTTCTCATCAGATAGAACAAGTAAAAAGACCACAGTCTGGAGGCTGGGCCGGGAGTTGCCGACGTCCATCTATCTAGTCCACCATGGCCAGCAAGAGGAAAAAAAAAGTTTTCTAGTTTCGTGACTTTTGTTGATTTTTTTTGTGAGTAAAATCTTCATAACCTAAATCTGGGAGGGACCCAAAAAAGCCAAATTTTGAGCCCTTGTATGCGTCAATTTGAAAGTTGGCTAAGGGTCTCTAGACAGAATAACCATAGCAAAGGTTGAGAAAACTCTTCCGTTCGCACTTAGTTTTTGTGTTTTTTAATAATTTGAAATCTTTTTTTTCCTCCTGCATGGTCTCAGAGCCTGGTCTGGGCCTCCGGGACATAAATCTCGATGCTGTCCGCGCTCTCGGTGGCTGAGTTCTGCCGCACAGAAGCTGCCTGCTTGGCCGCCAGGAGTCTCTTGCGGGCCTCCTGGCGCTGCTTGTCGCTGGCGTCTGAGGCCTTGTCGTGGCTCACTGCCGGCTTGGATTTGGCTGGCTTCTTTGGGACCGGAGGGGGTGGTTTCTTCTCTTCCTTCCTCTTCTCGGGGGTCTCCACCAGCTGCCAGCTGTTGGCCTTGAGGTGGTAGAGTTCATCGAACTTCATGCTGATGTCCTCGATGGACAGCTGTAGCAGGTCCCAGAACCCTGCCAGGTCCTGGGCTGTGGGGCGTGGGTTGGCATCAGGGTTCAAGTTTTGCTCACAGAGGCCCCGGAACTGCTGGAATTTCTGGGACATCAGTAGCTGGGCACTGCCCACAGCACTGAGGACTTTTCCTAAGACTTCTTCAGAGAGGTTGTTCTCTTTGGTCTCCTTGTCCATCTGGCAGCACCAGCCTTCCAGCCGCTCCGTTTCTGCCTGCAGTAGCTTTAGGAACCAGTAGCCGTCTCGGCGGCAGGCCCCTGGCTGTGCCGGCTCTGCTGGGGAGCTGGAGGAGGTCTCGAGCCAGGGGTCGGGTGGGGGCAGCGAGGACGCCTCTAGGGCAGGGTCGCTGTTGTCTCCATAGGAGAGGTTGCGCTTGATCTGGGCAATCTTGGGGGCCTGCCGGGGACCGGCATCGATGCTGATGGAGTTGGGGTGAGGGGTACAGTCCGGGAGGCTCCTCTCAGATGACTTACAGCTTGAGTCATTGGCATCCTGGGTATCCGAGTCTGTGTCCCGTCGGGAGGACATACTGTGAGAGGGAACGCTGCTTCGCTAGTCGTCCTCTACCTGAACCCCGATGGACTGGAATTTGGTAGCGGGACTGGGCTCCTCTTTTGGCACTGGCTGAATGCAGTCAACTTGTATTCCTATTGATGACAGTTTCCTTTTGGGGGCGGCCTTGGGGTGGGACTCAGAGCTGGTCAGCGTCCCTTGTTCACTTTTCAGAGCTGCATGTTTTGGGGGTGGCTCTGGGGCCTCAGCGGCTGGGGCGACTCCACCCTGTGTCACGCTGGGCGGTCGGGTACTGCTGTCCAGGCTGTCCGACAAGTTGCTCAGGCCCGAATGGCTAGTCACCTCGCTCTTGTGGTCCTGGCTGTCCAGGTAGGTGTCCTGGGCAGACTCAGTACTGCTCTGGACTGTGACTGAGATGAACGGCTTTGAAGTGGTGCATGGAGGGACCGGTGGTGGGGTCTTCTTATACGCCACTAGGCATGATGAACCCTCCTCCCTCACGCAGCCCAGCCCGAGGCTCCGGTTTTGTACTGATGTTTGTCTTATGAGAAGAAAAGATGGGCTATTCGGAAGAAACAAATCAGGTTTTGGTAATACTAAGAGAATCAGTTGTATATTTCAGAAATTTAGGGAACCTTTTTATTTGTTGAATTTATAAGTAAGACATGCATGATATCTAACCGTTACCTAACCAGAGAATTTACTTCAAGCTAAATTTTGAACTGCATAAATGTTAACATGTTTATGAGAACGGGTTCTAAGCAATTCTTCTTTTTCAGTTGTGGTGCTAAATGTCTGTAGTAAAAATTATATAAATATATACTTGCATCTTTATGTATATTTCTTTAAAAATTTGTTTTATGATCTAAGGTTTAAAAAATTTGATAATGCTGGCTATATGCACACTTTTTTTTAAGTCAGGAATCGTTCCTTTTCTCCTAAAGTAGACAATCAAAATAAGCAGTTTGAAGAGATGGATTTAAGACAGCAAAATTGTTGTATCTTCAGCTGTGTAAAAGAAATACTGTACCTTGGACCAGAAAACGTATATTAGTGATGGTTTGGTTAGTGACTGCAAAAGCAAAATAAATACCATAGTATAAAATATAGTTTCACATGACAGCATGTTTGACTAGTACTAAACATCTGCATTTAGGGAGCAGTTAGTACTAAAATGTGTTCTGCTTCTTTGCATGAAAATACATTAATATGAAATCTTATAGTGCCTTTCTCACTGATTAATATTAGGGAGTGGTCTGGTCAGGTCTTGTTGATAATTTGTTTTCTAGAAATGTGAGGAAAAAGCATTTTTCACAAACCTATCCAAAAAAAGTTGCCTTATTTCTCCTCCTTAAGCCTTTCAATGACTTTGCAGAATAAGGTTGCATCATTGTTTATTTTGGATGTAGAAGGTTGATCAGAACATCGCTTTTTACTGTAAAACGGCAGTGTAATGAGTTAAATAATAAACTTACATGCACAGGGAGATGTTCTTCCTGTGTTAGAGTTAATCTTTAAACAATCTCTAGCATTAAGAAAAAAGATACTGTTGAAGACCCCAGATTGCAAAAGCAGTGCCACTTCTTCTGAGAGCTTTGGGGCAATCCTCTGATGTGTAATTGCTTTACATCAGTCACAAGAGAGAGACAAGAATGTGCTTTCCTTGAACTTAACAGTTTGGGCAATTTTCTATAATCCAGTAAATACAAATTGTAGCTTGATTATTCATCTACGTCTGTCAAGCAAATTTTAATGGATGAATGAATGAGTCAAATCTATGCGTGGAAATATACAAATGTGCAAAATATGGGTCTAATTACCAGGCTGCTGAATTTACACAAGGTCAGGTAAACAAGGCACCAGTGTAATGATTATTAATTGTTAATAATGCCTTTGGGAAAACATTCACATTTTCCTTCTGAATACCTAACAGTTTGCCTTTCTAGTCATTTTAAACTCTGAAAATTTTAGCTGGTCTAAAAAAACAAAAACATTTTTGTCCTACTTTTATCCTTTCTCTGTAATTGCTTACTCATTTTTTTAGAATAAAGGTAAAATGTAATACATTTTTGAGGACCCTGTTGAAAATCACAGTTTAATATGATGGTGAAAGAATTAAGGGGGGTAGCATACTCACAGAGCAGAATGAAATAGCTGCTATCTTTTGTCTTCATTGAAGGGAAGAGTATGCCCCCCTCATCTTCCACCCTCTTTTCAAACCTAATCGACATTCTACAACACAAAACCAAGGTGGTAATAAAGGAAAGGAAATCAAAGCAGGCTTTTTTCCCCTCTATTTACCATAGTAAGTCAACATTTGACTCTGTCTTGATATTCTATAAAATGAATGTTGGAAAAAGAATAATATCAATGAGTAGTTTCCCATCGAAATGCCCAAGGGCCGAAATAATTGAGGGAATACTTGCCAAGGTTTTTCTTAGTTCAGTAACTCTTGATCACTGTGCAGTTGTGTAGCTGTGCTATCATTAAGGGCTCTCCATGTCTGGAAGGACACCCCCCTCTCCCAGCTTTAATCCAAAAGTCATAAATTGTAGAACTAACATGTCGTCTACGGGTCACCCAGGCGAAAACACTGCATCTTGAGAAATCTATCTTTCTGCCACTGTGCTTTGAAAATCTTTTGAATATTTTGCATTAATGGTGCTCCCGCAGTCTCTTGCTGGGCTCTCTCCTCATCTTCACAAGCTCCATATTCAGAAGTTTTTCCTCATAGTTAATCTAAACATTCTTCTCTCTGTTCTAGGCCTCACTTCTTATTACGTACCTGTGTTCAGTGTTACATGAGTATACCCACCTTCCTTTATGGTTTTTTCCCCAAGTATTTTTAAGTAGCACTCATATCTCCCTTTCATTTTCGTTTTTCTGGAACTCTTTCTTTCTTTCTTTCTTTCTTTGAGACGGAGTCTCGCTCTGTCACCCAAGCTGGAGTGAAGTGGCGCAATCTCGGCTCACCACAACCTCTACTTCCCGGGTTCAAGTGATTCTCCTGCCTCAGTCTCCTGAGCAGCTGGGATTACAGGCGCCTACCACCACGCCTGGCTAATTTTTGTGTTTTTAGTAGAGACGGGGTTTTGCCATGTTGGCCAGGCTGGTCTTGAGCTCCTGACCTCAGGTGATCCGCCCGCCTCGGCCTCCCAAAGTACTAGGATTACAGGCGTGAGCCACCGCGCCTAGCTGGAACTTTTTATTTTTAATCGTGATTGCTCTTTGTGGTTAGATTATAGTGTATGTAAGCCAAATGAATTTGAGCAAATTTTTTACCTTAACTCTGTAGTTAGCATCCTGTCCTATTTTGTATACCACTCTAGAATATAACATACACTTTATACATATTTGTGAGTGCTATAGTGGTTTAATTAAATTTATGTAGCATTGTAGCCAAACTCTTTATTCTGGCATTTGAGACATTATAAATCCAACCTTCCCTTTTCACACTCTATCATCCAGCAACACTGCCAAATTACCATTCCTCTAGACAGACCTCCTTGTTTTCACACAACTGCAGGGATTGTCGTCACCCACTTGCCATTTTTATCTTTGTCAATTCTCCTTCACCTTTAAGACCTAAACCCATCTCACTTCTAGGAAGCCTTTTGTGGACATCACAGCTATGGAATGTTTTTTCTTTTTTCCTCTGAATCCCTAAAGAACTTTAAAAGTATAACTTTTCTCCCCCCGTTTTCTTTAATATAGTCCCTTATAGTTGTTCTTTTATTTGGCAAATCATTTTGTTCCCTATAAGGTTGTAGACTTCTGGAGAACAGGGGAAAGAAGAAAGACTAATATTTTTTTAGCTGCCAAACACTTGCTAAATATTTTTTACATATGTATGTTTTTAAATGGTATCATTTAATTCTTGCAGCAACCCTGTGAGGTGGGTGGTATTTTTTCCATTTTTACAGATAAGGAAGCTGAATCTTGTAGTAAACACAACCAATGTTAGAATGGTAATAATACATTGTAGAGCTGAGATTTAAGTTTGGGCTTCTCTGATTTAAAGCCTATATGCTCTTTCCAGAAAGCCTCCTCCATAAAAGTGACAGTTTGCTTCCTAATCTGCCAATTTACTAGAAAGTTCAAAAAACAGAATAGGTGTTCAGTAAATGATTAAATTTATGACTGTGGAAATCTGAATTGCTTTGACTTCATTTCTTTCGCCCATCAGCTAATGGTAATATGAATCAGCAATAAAATAGCCAAAGCCTTAGTAAGGGCCCTCTGTATTCTCACCAAAGGCTAGTACATGAGAGGTTGACAGTTGTACTCCAACATTAAGGCTGTTTACTTGAGACAAGTTTTTTTTACTTGTTTGTCTGTTTTTAAGCTTTTCTCTTGTTGATTCCAACATTCATTGATATTGCTAAATGTCACTTTTCTCACTTAGTATTTGTATTTCATTTTAAGAGAGTAAATTTCATTATATAATACAATAGTAGCAGCATGAATAATTTATGCCTCTGTCAAGGAACTATTAAAACACAGAGATTTTTAAATATGCATATTCTAAACTTCATATAAAAACTAAGGAATGGAGTTTTTATTTCCTCTCTGAGTGTTTATTCAGGAGTAAACCTGGGCACTTACTAAAAAGCTATGGTCTTACTGACTTCAATTTAGATGGAATGCTGAGTTGTAATTATGTCTATAGATAAGGAGAAATTGGTGTTTTATCTTTAGTAGAAAATCAGCTGATGTACTTTTTGGGGGCTTTTTACATTTTTTATTTAAAACAGGCATTTTTATGAGGTGTATTTATTCTCAAAGAATTAATGATTATAAGAATTAAGAAGGATGATTGCCAACCTAAGAATGAAAAGAACTTTGATTTGATGAGCACAAGCAATGGGACTGAGCTTTGGGGTGACAAAAATATGATGTTTTAGGTATCTGGGGTTTCTTCTTATCAACTTCCGCGCATATTGATAAGTTCAGCCTATTTTGTAAACAGTTACTAATGCCGTAATGCATTTTCCCATATTTTCCATCTGAATTTTTTACTATTATTGATTGAAGATTCAATTGAGAAATGTGTTTAGAACCCTGCTTTCCGTGGTAATCACAGAAGTCAGTGGGAAGACAAGAAAATTGTATTGAAAGAAATTGTGTGCGTGTGTGTTTTGTGTTTCAGCATAGATTATCTCTGCCAAAATAATAGCTGTCATTTTGTTTTTGTTATATTAGTGGCCCGTAGCTTACCACTACTCCTTTTGCCTTAGTTTTGCTTCTGAACGCTGGCTATTCCCATCAGCAAGAAGACCTTTTTAATTGAATGTCCAAATTTGAATGATTCTTGTCCTAATATCATTATAATCTTGATCCATTTCAAATTAGAGATCCCTAAGGTTGACTTCTCACCTCAGCTCAACAACCCTTTAACATTCAGAGACTTTGAAACTTCACTTCTGTTTAGAATTTCATATCATGCCCATCATGGGGGGAAAAGATGGAAGATGTATACGCTGAGCCTATAGGACTTCCTGCAGTGCTTATTAATCCTTTATGGATCATTTGAAATGTTTCTAGTTTATTTAAGCTTTGCTGCTTGTATCAGATTGTTCCTACAAAAAAAGAAAAAGTGATCATGCTTTGAATTTTTAAAAATGATCTCACTTTCAAGCAAAAGCACTTTTATGCTCCATTAAAGTTGAATTTGCCAAACTCTTACATCGCATTAACACAAGCTTTACTGGATAGATAAACGTGTTGTTCAAAGACCGACTTGAACTTTACCAAACTGCTTATTAAGATTTTTATCTTTATTCTTCTTATGTCTTAAATTATTTTAAAATAGACTAGTAAAATAGACTAGATAGGCCTAAAAGTACTACTTTAATGACAAAGTAATTTCTTCATTTGCTGTAAAAAAAAATAGTATAGATTGTAAGGTAATTGTTATATGAAGGCAAAATTAACGAAAATATTTTGATCAGTTTTATATTTTTTATATTTGTTTTATATAGTATCAATATCACAATAAAACTTGATTTTATTTTTTAATTTGCATAAGTGATTTATTGTTTTGACGTTTACAATTTTTGTTCTAGTCTATCATGCATCTTTGAAAATTCAGTATTTTCTTGAAATGTTTAGTAGGTCAGCCAATAAATTGACTTTTTTTTATCCTTCTCAATTTAGTGGGTTTTTCAATATGTGTAGGACATCTTCTGTTTTCTATGAATGATAGTGTTATACTCTTTGTTTCTATTTATTTTGTGACGATTTTAGCTTGGAAATAATCTTGGAATGTGTATCTTTTTGACCTAGAGTTACTTGGAAAGTTCTAGTCTCATTTGTACTATGTTTTCTGGCTCCCTAATACAATTATAAGGACTTGGTCTTTTCGTTTTTAGTCTCCTTAGCCTTGAGGATTTAATTTAATGTGTTTGTTCTTCAGAAAGAATGTAAGCTAGTTTTCTACTTGAAATGTCTTTTTGTATTTTTAAATACATGAAACCTTTACAAAGGATTTGTTTTATCAAAAAATAACTTACATGCTCTTTTTTAAAGCATTAATTTACATCAATATTTATAGTGAACTTGAAAAAATATTTTAATGGTAATGAAAATATAATTTAATATCGAGCTAAATCTTTTTCAGCCCTCTTAGATTCCCCATTTTTAGCTGTTGAGTCACTGGAGTTCCTAATAAAGAAAGAAAAATGCATTTTTAGGAAATTACTTTTCTAAGGCAAACAATAAATTGTACACACAGAGGGAAAGGAAAGGAGAACTTTTCACCTGCCTTGTGTAGGGAAAAATCTAAACAATTACATGAAACACTTAGCAAGTTATTTTAATGTTACAGCTTTTCCATTTCTGAGAGTGATGATACCTTGTTAGTAAGAAACTTTATTAACACTGACTTCTAGTGTAAAAATCTTCCCTGGATTCATTTTTCACTAATTCACTTTATTATTTTCTCCTAGTGTTCCCATGACCTTTCAGAAATGTGTAGATCGTATTTTGTGCTGTACGAAAGCTGCCCCTTAGGTTGCATTGAGTAATGCAAAGTTGAATTATGAACATAATGGCAGTTCTCTGTGGCATTTCCAGTTGATGCTTACTTTTAGTTTGCTAAATTCATAAGTGAAGTGTTTTTTAATGTTGTCTACATTAGGGAAAAGGTTAAATAATGCTGAGCTTTTCTTCGTGAGCAAATGGGAAGAGTCATTTTGGTTGTTTGGTAGAAGATTGTGTTCCCATATTTTCATTCTTTGGCCAGTATGGATGGTGCACTGGATTGTTTTGGAGCTTTCAGACAGGACTTACATACTTCTAAAATATTTCATAAACTGCTCAGGTAGCCAGAGTATTCTTGTATCACTGTGCAATAGCGTTAAAAATCATCCTGGGATAAGAAATATGAAGCATAACATTACTTCCCAAAGTCATGTACTTTGAGAAGCCTTAAGAAGAGGCAAGAGAGTAACAATATCTATGAATTCTCTGAAAACTCTTGTTTCCAGTAGGAAGCCTGGTTACCCACCAAAAAGTAGGTGATGAGAATTTTTTTTAACTTCAAGCATAATCTTTCTAAAAATGTAATTTTACTTGAGATTTGCCTCTCATTAACCAACAAACCATATATTTTGGTCACATATTTAATTAATGCAATCATCGAGTTGTTTGCTGTGAAGGGACGTAGAGAAGATACACTGTTTTCCATTTTTCCAAGTAATACGGGTCACATCATAACCTGTAAGTAATCCATCACTAGGCAATGGCTCCACAGCATTCGGATAAAAATGTTTTAAACATTCCTGAAAGAAGAAAAGCCCACAAATACTGCACTGTATATTGCTGGGAGAGAAGATATGAGTGCTTGTATGTGGGAATTATTCTTTGTCTTTTTAAGGCAGGTTTCACTCGTCACCCAGGCTGGAGTGCAATGGTGTGAACACGGCTCACTGCAGCCTTGACCCCCTGGTCAAGCGAACCTCCCAACTCTGCCTCTCAAGTAGCTGGGACTACAGGTGTGCGCCACCATGCTCAGCTAATTTTTAAATTTTTTGTAGAGACAGGGTCTCACCATGTTGCCCAGGCTGGTGTCAAAACTCTGAGCTCAAGTGATCCTCCCGCCTTGGCCTCCCAAAGTGCTGGGATTACAGGCATGAGCCACTCTGCCTGGCCAGGATTTACTCTTGATCACACAAGTCTTTTATGGCAGTTTGGGACACTGGTCTTACATGTTGCTCACAGTGTCATCCCATGAAAGAGGCAGGGTAGGTACACTTGCAGTATCCATGGGAACACACCCAAAGGCTCATAGGGTGAACAGCTTGCCCAAGGCACATGGCTCCTGAAGCAGTGAGGTGAGAAGAGATCTTTGAGTTGGCTCCTGCCCTTCCATTTTGCCACAGGGCTTCTTTATCTACCTCCTGCAAGGATGGCACAGTGAAGGAAGGCTCGGAAGGATTTTTGGACTCTCACAGGCAGCCTAGCCTGAGGGAGGCTGGAGTGTTCAGCCATCTGAATTAATCTCGATATCAGAGAGTTTAGTTCCCTCAGTGTAAAATTAAAAGAATATTTCTTCATCTGCTGCAATGCATCAGACACTATCCTAGACTATAGAGGCTCAAAGTTGAATGATAGCATCTCAGAGCTCTTGGGGGCTGAGGTGGTGGCCTTCTGTCTCCCTTTCTTCTACCTCTTTCCTTCTTTCCTCCATCCACAAACTTTTTGTCCTCTTATATATTAGCACATTTGGACCTCTTCCTGCACTTGAAGTCATGCCTACCTTCATGCGCTCCAGGTTTCCCAGATAAAAAGAGCCATTCCCCAAGCGATGCTGTTGAAACTGTGTTTTAATATAGACCCAGCATGTTGCTTGCCCTTAGCATTCATTTTAATTATTTGAAGAAAGTGATTCATACAAATATGTGCAAAGTACAGCCCTTTTGAAGGTTTTTCACTTTAACAGTCACTTTGTATATTATTTTGATAGTGATGTTCCTGGTATGGGCAGCGAGGATGTAAGCTGGGCCAGAAGAAGGATGAATCCTCTCTGCTTAGGGAATCAGTTTACTGAACATGTGAATAGCTATATCCCCACTCCAGATAACTGTACCCACATAGTTTTATGATCTTCAATGTTTTAGTGACATTGTAAATGTAGCAATAGAGAGTCTTCATCATTTCATACTGGTATGTAAAATGCCCCAGGTATGTGACCACTTGAAGCACTGGGCTTTTGTATGCTCAGTAACCTTGTGTACAGTTTGTGACCAGTTAGCGCAATATCTTAGTCCTTCACTCATCACCAAGGAATTTAAAAAATTCATCCTGTTATGAGTGGCTTTCTTTCCTCGACAGTAGTTTGAAGTCCAGCATGTAAAAATGTAAATCTCTCTGCTGGCTTCTAATGTGCAAGGCCTTCTGAGAGTGTTCCCAGGGAAGAAGAGTTGATTAGGTAGAGACTTCTCTGTTCTTAGTAAATTAATGACCTACTCCAGGCCCATTTTCTTCTTTCCTGGAGGAACACTCAGTGACAGTGCTTATGCAGCAAAGTCAAATTCTTTAGTTTTATTATGTAAAACATCAAACGAGGAGCAAAAGAATCTTTTCCTAACAGCATCTCCTAAGCCCTAGAATGGAATCAGAAGTAAGGCAATGGACTAGCAAATGGACAGGCATTCCTAAAATCATCTTAGTGTCGATGGGAGGCATGTTAGGCTTGCCACAGATGAGTGAGACATGAAAGTAGATTCAGGGGCTTGTTAGAAGATTCAGAGCTGGGTCAAGAGAGCTCTGGAGATGAATCTAAAGAATTTTTCTTTGAACCTGTTTCAATAACACATGAAAACATCTCCTAAGATGGCAGATCTTTTCCTTACGGTTCTTGCAATTTAGAAATTGTAGGCCCTGGGAATGTGTATTAAAATCCTTAGCAACCAAAGTATTCAGAGGGGAATAAGGTATTTTGGGCTTTGAGAGGGGTAGCATAATGGGCAAATGTCAGGATTAACAACTAATGATTGATACATATATGTATTTTAAGCCTTTTATCTGTCATTGTAGCACTCTGCCTCAACCTGCCTTCTATATGTTTCACAACTTGATAGAATATGCCATTTAGTCTCATGATTTATACTTATTAAACCTTATTTGTATAAATACATGCCCATTTATCACTGTCACACCATTGAGGACCTGCTGAAACACAGACTGCTGGGTGCCACCCTTAGAGTGTCTGATTCTTGGCCTGGGGTAAAGACCAGAGAATGTGCATCTCTAACAAGTTCCCAAATGATGCTGATGTTGCTGATCTCAGGCCCACATTTTGAGAGCCACTGCTGTAGACATTCACCGACATATATTACTCAGCCGGGATCACTTGAATGAAAACAGTAGTAACACTAAATCCTAACTTAATGGTGGAGTAATGAGATTTAGTTAAGAGGAAATACTTTCAGTGCTAGGAATGTGTATATTTTGCTAACCTTAGTTATGGATAAATCATGAAGGCTTTTAGGGAACCTCATTTTTTTTTAATTATGTTGTAGAATTAGAGAATTCTCACACTTGAACAGACCTTACAATCATCTATCCTGATGCAACACCCATCTTTATGAAAGAAGAGACTGAGGCCCTTAAAATTCAGCTCTGCCCCATTTCAAGTTGTGGTTTTTAGAGGCAGAGCCAGGAGAAATGATTGAATACTATAGTTTAATTTAAATAAGACTTATGTTAGGGAAGGGATCTTTTAAGAGGACTAATTCCCCAAATATAAAAGGAGCTATTTTAATATTTAGTCAACCATTTAATGTCCTTTAGCTAAAGTTTCAGTCCCAAAGTTGATTTTAGGCACCCTGAGACAAAGGTCTCTACAGAATCTGTAATGATTTTAATAAAGTTACTTTTTTTCAGTTGCAGAGATTCCTGGGTGGCTTAGTTTTTAGGTCCATGGCCTTAGATCCTTGGGAAATCTGCTAGAGGCAGCCCGGTGGAAATGTTGATAAATATCACATTTTGAAAATATTAACCGTTGTAATTAGACCAAAAAAAGGAATATATAAAAATTGGAAGAAGGGGGAAATTATTATTTACAGATCATTCTAACATGGAAAATCCAATGAAATCAACCAAGAAACTATCACAGACAAAAAGAATTTTAATAAGGTTACTAGTTATAAAATTAATGCTAAAAATCAGTAGCTTTCGGCTGTATACACACAACCAGTTAGAAAACATAATGAAAGAACTCTCATTTATAAATGAGATTATAAATCTCATTTATAATACAGGTTAAAAAGATGAAATACCTAGGAATAAACTTAACAAGAAATGTGCTAGATATATTTGAACTCTGAATGGCTTAAAAGAAGACTTGGGTAAATGGCAAAGCATATATTCTTGGCTAAGACCACTCAACATTTTAGGATTGTCAGTTCCCCTAAGTTTATCCATAAATTTAAAGCTTCCTCAATTTTTAAAAGAAAATCGCAGGAAAATTCTAACAAAGAAAATGACCCACCAGTCCTACCGGTTTTTACAATTGGGATATTTAAAATATTTTGGTGCAAAAATATTTGGTGATTTCAATGGAGCAACTGTAGAAAGCCCATAAATAGAGCCAAAGTTGCATTTTGTTTTTTAAAAGGGGGTAGTTCACATCAGTAGGAATAATCATCTGGAAAAAAATACAGTTGATTTCTTCCTTGTTCCTTACACTGAAACAACTTTCAGAAGGATCAAAAACTTAAACTTAGAAAATGGAGCTATAAAAGTAATATTGTTAATAATTGTGGAATTGAGAAGACTTTTTAAATAATTGAGTTTATTTTTTAGAGCAGTTTTAGGTTCACAGCACAATTTCAGAGTAAGGTACAGAGATTTCCCATATACTCCCTGCCCCACACACATATAGTCTCTCTCATTATCAACATCCCCTGCCATAGTATGTTTGTTACAACTGATGAACCTATATTGATACATCATCACCCAGAGTCCATAGTTTATGTTGAGGTTCATTCTTGGTGTTGTGCATTTTATAAGTTTGGACAAATGTTTCTAACATACCTCCACCATCACAGTGTCCTACAGAGTGCTTTCACTGCGCTAAAAATCCTCTGTGCTCCACTTATTTTGGAAGACTTTTAGGTAATACATAGCATAGGAAAGGGTATAGGGAATGGAGCACTCTCATACACTGTTGGTGGGCATGAAAAATGGGACACCTTTTGGACAACAATTTGGCAACATCATCAAGATTGTAAATGAACATACCATTCTACTTTCCAATTCTAATTTGGGTATCTCTCCTTACACATGTACAGTCCTTACAGATATTATCAAAGGTACTATACAAGGATATTGCTTGCAGCATTATAATAGTAATAGTAAGAGACTGAAGACAACCTATTGTTGATCAGAAGAGAATTCATTAGATTATTACTATCATATAATAGAATTTTGTGCAACCGTTAACAAGAACACTGCAGATCTATATGTACTGACAGGCCATAATTTCCTCCACTTTTCAGTGAAAAAAGCAGGATTTAGAACAGTGTATATGATAAACTTCCATTTGTATTTTTCAAAAAATTAGAGATATTCATAATATGATAATACATTTTAATTAACCTGTTTGGGTGTGGTGGCTCAAACCTGTAATCCCAGCACTTTATGAGGCTGAGGCAGGAGGATCGCCTGGGCAATATAGTGAAACCCTGTCTGTATTAATAATATTTAAAATTTTAAAAATTTTAAATTAACCCAATATATCCAAAATGGCATTTTATTCTGTAATGAGTGTTAAAAATACCACTAAACTATTTTATAGTCTCCTTTTTTGAACTAAGTCTTTGAAATTTGCTGTATATTTTACACTTGCAGCCCATCTCAATTTGGACTAGCCATATTTCAAGTGCTCAACAGCCACATACAGCGACTGGCTCATATATTAAGTAGCATGGATGTAGTGTGTAAAGAGCACTGGACTAGAAGTTCAGTCTATGTGCTGTGTGACAGTGTGCAAAAAATGTACTTTCTTCTGGGCCTCATTTTCCTCACATACAACGCAAAAGATTAGACAAGAGCTCTAAAGTCTCTTCCAATTTTAAAATTTAGGGTTTAAATATATCATTTCTTATTACTTGTCAAAGTCAAGGGTGTAATTGTGGTTGCTTTCCATAGACACTGTTTTCACCAGCACTCCTAAAATTCTGTGATTCTAAGTAAAGCACATATTTTAAGAACTATATTTTATTGCCAGAGTGAGGTTGTTTATTAGTTTGTTTAAAGGAAGAATGTTATTAAGCTATGTATATGATGTAAACCATTTAGTTCTTGTAATACAATTAAGTCAGATTTGAGGCTTTGATAATTCTAGTGCTGCATGGAAAACTTGGAAGAGCAAGAGTGAACCACCAAAATGATATCTAAAGAAAGAGTAAATGTAGAAAGAGAAAAAGATTTGAGAGATAATTTTTTAAGTACAATTCTGTTTATGAAGTTCATTGTTCAGAAAATAATCACCGGTAGTTCTTTTTGAACAAGAGAGAGAATGAGAATAATACAGAACAGTGGTTCTCAACCTTAGCTGCACATTAGAGTCACTTGGGGGAACTTTTTAACATCCCAAAGCTCATTTCGTATCCCAGGCTGATGTTCTCCAACTGAGGTCCCAAACCAGCAGCAGCAGTATCACCTGGGAACTTGTTAGAGATGCAAATTCTCAGGCCCCACCCAGGACCTACTGAATCAGACACTCTGGGCGTGGCGCTGTGTTGTAGCGCTGCCCTGGTGATTCCAGTGTGCCACCAGAGTTAAGAATTCTGGAGCAAGAAGTATTTGGAACAGGGTTAACAGATGGGTTTTATATTGAGTGCTAGCTTCCATCCTATAGTGGTCTTGAGGACAGAGTTGGAAACGGAACTGCAATATACCTGCTAAGTGTTTGCCATTCCTGATTTAGTGATTTGGGTAATTTATTAACATTATAGAAGATTGGATGTTGCAATCACTCGTAGATGAGCCTTTCTAAACAAATATATGTCAAGAAGCATCTCAGCCAGTTTGCAAATAAAAAAGGCAAAAAGGGGGGAAAAGCAGGAGAAAAGAAAAAAATCTCATTGGAACAGAAGCCACAAAAGAAGGGGGGAGGAATATACAAGGTAAAATGTTATAAGTGAAGAAATTCCAGGTAGATTATAAAATATTTATATGTAAGGGTTTCTTAAGTTCAAGTGTGATGGGGATTTTAGGCCCATTTCAAGATCTATCGTCAATTCTATCTGATCAAAAAGTACCAAAGGCTTGTTCAGCCCTTTAATTTGACATTAAGGGATATATTTTCTCTTAACATTTAGACTTTTGATAGGAATGCACTTAATACAGGTGTGGTAAATTTGGAGTGAACTAAGCCAGAAAATAAAATATATTTTCAAAGTGTAAAGAGGTTATCACTGACTGAGAAGGAGTTAATGTGTCATATATCCTTTTGATTTCTACTCTTTGAGAGAAATCACAGTATCTATAATTTCAGAGGCATATTCGGAAGAATGTTAAATTGTGATTTCTCTATGCTGAATCTTAGAGATCTGTCAGGGAGTCTTCAGCCCTGACAAAATAAAAATGGACCCATTATGGTATCAGGTCCATTTGATTTTTCAAAAGTTAAGGGAAATATGCAGATCGTTTCAGAGACTCTCTTTTTGCTCTTGCTTGTTATAAGACAGACGAAGGGAAGCAAACTGGGCTGTGTTTAGAATGCATCTGGAGCTGCTTCTCTCTCGAGATCTCGGCAATATAACTTCTGCAAGCCCTTTCTGTGTGTATTTTTCTTTTCTCATCCTGAAATATTCCATCTTGCATGAGAAAGTCAGCTTTGATAATTTCCAAAAGCTAAGTATTATGACAGAATTTGTGCCTCTTAGAAAAAAACTGCTCCTTTACTATAAAATAGAACCTACCTTTTATACCTGACTAAAAAATTCTGATAAAACTTTTCTAATCATATTTATTATTGAAAAGATTATATTATTTTTGAGGTTGGGTTTACTAAAATATGTTGATTTTTATATTAATTTCTGAATACTCAGTTTATATTTTTAGATTATTTTGTGACTTAGGATCTCTGAGTATAAAGTGGTTTTCAGCACATTGGTGATATTGTTGAACATCTTCCTCAAATAGCAAGCATATGCATTTCAACAGCTTTCGGGACAGTACTACTGTTAATAATTTCTTTAGAAGACAAATGTATGCTTTTTTATTGTTAGCATTATTTTCTCATCTTATGTTCTGGCATTTAAATTATGAAACTTCATCTCGGCATGTAGACTTACCTTGTGTTGCCAAGAGGAAAGAAGTGGCTTTTCTGCAAAGCCAAATAGTTTTTACTTTATTGTCTGCTACGAAACAGCTGCTGATTCCAGGAAAATGCCGTCTCATCATTGGGCCTGGGGTGTCCAAAAGAGGCAGGAAAAAAAAATGACTGTAGCTCCCTGTCTGCCCTGGCACTCTCCTCCTTTCTCTCATTTTCATTGCCATGAAGAGCAGGAGAACAATATTCTGCAATTAAGGATTCCATTAAGTTGAAGAAAAGAGCAAATGGGGGATGTTTGTTCTCTAAGCTGAAAAAATTTGTCTGGGGTGGGGGGTGGATAGTGGTAGTGGTATGGAGAGAGGTGGGTGGAGAGACGAAGTCAGGGCTGTTTGTTGAATATACTGTTAAGGACTGTTACCATCCTAATTAATCAAGTTAGAAATTACAGCTGTAGTCGGTTTCCCCCCAATTCTTGTTATCAATTTTCTTCTCTTTTGAGACAAAGCAAATATAAATTTTGTGTTCATTTGTCATTCGTTCTTTGACTTCAGCATCTCTGAAAATAACAATGTAGCACAAAAGCCCAGTATTTACCTAGTTGTAATGTGGGTTGCCATGGTGTTTTGCAAATTATTGCAATTATGTTCACCATGCGAGTCGCCCTTGGTAACTGGCGAAAAAACTGATAATCCTGTTTTGAACAAAAGGTCAAATTGCTGAATAGAAAGTCTTGATTAACTAAAAGATGTACAAAGTGGAATTATTTCCTACCATTCAGAAATAGTTCTTGATCGGGTTTGGGGGAGGGGGTGAGTAAGTACATCTGATTACTGAAGTACAAAGCATTGAAAGGATGTTGTCTTGAGCCTTTCATGTAGTCTTAATGGTGGCTTTTTTGTCAAATTTACCCATTTGCGGCATTGAAAGAGGCAGCTGCATTTAAGCTGGAGAGACGGTGCTTTTTCAAGAGTTCAGTGCATGGAAAGTTCTCAGCAGTATCTGCAGTTTACTAGTAGCCCCTGGTCTATTAAAACTGATGTGCCGCATTTGAGCCCATTGCTCTCAGTACTTGTGAACCCCTCTGGCTGATGATCTAATAAAGTGCTCTTACTGGACAATCTCTGATCAGCTACTTAAAAAGGAGGCTGGAGGAGGGGGCCTGAGGGAGAAGCCTCACAGGCAGTGAGTCTTGGAGCAGGCCAGAAGAGTAAAGACAAGAGTGGCTAAACTGAAAGGTTTGTCACCATGATTTGTGCTAAGGCATTTGCCATAGGGTTTTGGTTTTTGTGCCCCAGATCTCCCAAACTGTGATCATGCTTTTTTTCTGAAGAGAAATTTTAGTTTTAAGTTACATAGGAGATTAAAAGTGTCCCTCTGAAATGTTAAAATCTACCTTGCAATTGTTTCTTAAATTATGGGCATTCAGAAAATATATAATCCTACATTCATGTAAAACCAAAAGTTTCCCATGTTGCAGCCAAAGGTTAGGTGGATTTCATCTCTTCTGAATCTGGCGGAACATCTGCAGGGAGTGAATTTTGGAGGGAGGGAGTTTTTTTTTTTTTAGTGACCACCTGAAAAATCAATTCTTAAAACTTTTGAGAGTGTGTGAAAGTGGCATGAAAGCAAAGCAAACCTTAACAAGTTTGTGGGTTTACATTCTACATCACCTAGCAACCTCCTGACTCAGCCAGATCTCTTGTCTACCCTTAGTTCTGTTTACAGACTATTCAAACGGCCCTTCGAAACCATGAAAGATATTCAGTTTCATTAGTACCATTCTCAAGGAGAAAATAATTAAAGTTAAATGAACAAACATTGCCTGGTGATAGTTTGAACTCCATTCTGATTTTAAGATGTCCTTTGAGGCAGTAGTAGCTATAGTTCAGTTTTAACATTTGTCGTTCACTACCCAAAGGCATATCACTTGAAACCATACCAATAAATACTAGTCTCTGAGCAAACAAACAATAAAAATTACTTTTAGCTAGACTTGAGCAAAGAAAAACTCTGGGGTAAGAAGGTTTTAAGCATGCATGCCATTCCAATTGAATTTTGTTTTATTTGATTCTTACCCCAGGACATCTGAGTTGATCTGTGTGCACACTGAATAAAGGCAGGGGAGAGGGCGTGGGGAACAAGGCACCTCTCTTTAAAACTGATTTATTACCTACCTTCAGAGATCCACCATCATAAAGAAAGGTATTCAAATCATATTCCATAAAAGACTGGGTGCATTTTAGTGAATGGCTTAATTTAACAAATGATACTAATACTACTAATACATACCCTTTCACTTTCTCATTGAGAATTGCTTATGTGATTAAATTGACCTATTTTTGAAATTTTAGATTTAGTAAAAAAAAAAAAAAAAAAAAAAATTTTTTTAACAACAGACTATATTTTTTCATGTGCCCTTTCTTTCCCCATAAGCACATTCCCTGAAAATTTATCTTGGCAGCAAGCATACACATGGTATAGCTCAGAATATTTTTCAGCTGTGTTAGTGATTTAATTATATTGCAAGCTCTTGGCAAAACTGTCTCTTCTCTCGTTAATAAACTTTCTGATTATAAGCACAATATACACTTATTGTAGAAAATTTTGAAAATACAGAAATAGAAGAAGAAACCGCAGAGATTACTAGTGATAGCATTGTAGAGTAGTTCCTTCCAGTCTTTTTTCTGTGCATATAGTGATGAAACCAAACCTTGAGTTCACTTTTGAAGTTTATTCATTATTGTGTGTACATAGCTAAGATGGTGGTTTTTTTCAGAAGTGAAGACTTGAGAGGCAGGAATGGCGATGGAAGTAATGAACAATTTTTCTTAGAGGTTTCATCACTAAAATATTAATATAAGCACCAGAGTAACCATTTTACCATCTCATTCCGTTTGATTCTTTCCTCCTTTCCCTTGTTGAAATGACTATGTGCCTTACCTGACACATCCGTTTATTATCCTTCATGTTAGAAAGTCAGACATTCATTACAGTTGGAATATTACATCCCCAAGTCACTTGTAGCTTCATATAGGGGGGAAAAGTATCTTGTGAAAAGATTTGTAATATAATAGAGATTAATGGAATGTGGAAAGGAAAATGCTTTCAGTTTCTCATATAAAATGAAAGCAGGGTGGCTAGAAAATCTTGTATTCTTGTTATTTGTATTTTGTTAGATCTCTAACATCCACAGTACATGGCTGGGTTGCATGAGCTCTTTGTGTTTTGTTGACAGTTGACAGACAAAGCAAAATTATTCCTGAAGCAAGGTACTGTGTACTTAGTTGTGACCTATTATAGCCTAAGAATGTAGCTTGCTTTTGAGTTGGATGAATAGGGAGAGTATTTTACAGAATAGACTTGAATATACTAAGAGAGGTTTTTAGTTGCCCATACAGAAAGATACATGTCCTCCATTGAACTTTTTTCCCCAAAATGTAATTTTCCATATAAAGTCTTTTAAGTATATTTTCCCTGGTTGCTTGCATGGAGACAATTTTAACTGTTCTGGTATTGTCCTCTAGGGGTAAAATACAAGTGCTGGTAATTGTTGGCTTTCTGTGCTCACAGTATAACGAGAGAAGATGGCTTGCATGGGGGCTCTTTAATGTACCTCAGGTACATCTTCTGATGCTCAAGCTCTGATTGCAAATTAAAATAGCAAGGCTCTGTATTGGATTTGATGTGAGGCAAAGCAGACCAAGTTGCTAATTTATCATGTAATATACAATTGCTGAGGTTGGAATTTGTCCACTTGTAGTGCTATTCTGTGTGTTTAAATGAGGACCACTGTTTGCATCCAACCTATCATAACAGTTTGGGAGTGCTCCATTATCCTTTCAGCAAACTGATGGCAGAGTCTGGTCCTTGTACAAATGATAAGATCAATAAGTTTCAAATAACTTGGATGAAATGACATATGACTGTTCATTTAAAGAGATGTCTTACTTAAAAAATCAATTTTAATAATATTTAAAATTCTTATATTGACCGATGAGGCACTTTCTTCTTCTGTTTTGATAATTTTGTTCAAAATATTCTTGTATTAACTTCAGTGAATAGTTAGTTTATGTATTTATTTTTCCTGATTTACTCTTTCATCTCCTACCCTAGCACCTTTCTGGGACTTAATAATCACTCTTTGACATGCCAGCATGCTGCAGTGTAGAAGATTTAACTTTAAAAGCAAAATTATATTCCTGTTAAAACTTCCCCTGGAGATCTTAGGGAAATTTTCTCCCAGTTTTGGGTACAAATGTGGGTCAGAAAGCAATTTGTTTTTTGATATTTCTGGAAATTCCAAATCACAACATGTCATTCTTCAAAAGCAGCTGTGGGCCCATACTGTGCACTATCTATAAGGAGACCCATTTTTTGCCACTGGGGATAATTCTGTGGCAGAAAAATGTGCCTGCAAGGGAACCCCGGAACATTTATAAGTGGTTTAGGGTGAAAAGAGAGTCTGATGTTCTCAGAGTACATCTAGTTTTGGTATAGGGGTGGTTAATGGCCATTATTGAAAACTAGTAATAATCTGATGAACTCAAAGCATGCATGCTGGCAGACCCCGTCCTGTGACCCTGTCACTGCACTCCTGGTGAGCCATTACAATTTAAACTAAATCGTACGTCACTGCAGAACCATGCTGTCTCTTGAAAATCTGTGAATCTGGAAATAAAGCAAAGACAGCCTCCTCTTCCCCCGCTGCCTGTTTTGCCGTCTATATCTTCACTATATTTTAGTTTGATCAGGAAAAAAAATATGAAAATTTCACTTATGTTGACTACATAGTTGTAATATTTTGCAATCAAATTGAGAAGCAGCACCACCTAATCTTACTGTTTATCCATTATTTTAGTTCTCCGTTTTGTAATAACACCAGCTGGACTCTGACCAGGCTCTTTCCTGGTTAAAATGGTGCATTTTTAATAGTGTATTGTCAGCTATAGCTTAGCAGTAATGTTCCCCAATACCAGAGACAGGATAATAACAATATTTTACATTTACTCAACATTTTTGTGAGTTTTCTTATTTGATCCCCTGAACAACACTAATAGAGTAAATATTACCTCCTGTTTTATAGATGAGGAAACTGAGGGTCAGAAAGAGGTTCAGTGAGTTGCACAAAATTATCTCTTAGTAAATGGGAGGAAAGAAACCCTACTCATGCAGTTTTTCATGACCTCAATTCTGTATTCTTCATTGAGTGTGAACCTTTGTGGTAGAGACTGGGGAGGACAGTACCAGCTCCAAAACAAATTGTTCCCCAGGGGACCGACCATCCAGGTAGGTAGGCAAAACAAGATGGTAAAATAAGATGGGTAAGAGACAGTGCACCACAGTGTATGCTCAGCGTTAGGTGGAATAAAGAAGAAATCCCTGTGGATCGGGAAAATTTCACAAAAGACGAATGGAACTGATGATCAAGGAGTGGACCTTTTAGGCAGAGGTTCTCCAGCCTGTATAATGATAAGGAGGTGAAAACAGGCAAAATGTGGTGAGTACAGTGAGAAAACCAATCTGATTGGGCAATGAGTTTGTGTAAGAGAATGATGAGAAAGGGCAGGGGAGTGGGATGAGGTTGTAAGGATTTGAAAGCCAGGCCAGTGAATTTGTTCTTAATTGTCTATGGAAGGTATGTGATTGGGAGATGGGAGTGGAGAGCCCTTTGCGTTGGATATAAGAGGGAACGGAGTCAGGGAAACCAGGGAGGAGGCTACTGAAATAGAACAGTCTGAGGTCTGGCTTTGATGAGGTTGGTGGTAATGGGACTATAAAGGAAAGACCAGTGGACAAACTTGGTGACCGATTGGAAATGAGAGGAGAAGGGCCCACTATATATTTGACTCAAGTATGCAAACTACTGTGCATTGTTATTTTCGTTATTGTTTTTTATAAACTTGCTCCTCTACATTTTTATTTGATTGCTTCTGTTCATTTATTCAGAAGACTTTTAAAAATATAACTTCAACTTTTATTTTAGATTTAGGGGGCACACATGCAGGTTTGTTACATGGGTATATTGCATGACACTGAGGTTTGGGGTACAAATAATCCTGTCACCTAGGTAGTGAGCATAGTATCCAAGAGGTAGTTTTTCAGCCCTTGCTTCCCTCCCCACTTTAGTAGTCCCAGAATCTGTTCCCATCTTTATGTTCATGTGTACCCAATGTTTAGCTCCCACTTATAAGTGAGAACATGTATTTGGTTTTCTGTTCCTGCATTAATTTGCTTAGCATGATGGCCTCCAGCTGCATCCGTGTTGCTGCAAAGAACATGATCTCATTCTTTTTTATGGCTGCATAGTATATATTTCATGGTGTGTGTGTGTGTGTGTGTGTGTGTGTGTGTGTGTGTGTATATATCTCACATTTTCTTTATCCAGTCCATTGTTGATGGGCACCTAGGTTGATTCCATGTCTTTTCTATCATGAATAGTGCTGCAGTGAACATATAAGTGCATGTGTCTTTTTTGTAGAACATTTTATCTTCCTTTGGGTATATACTCAGTAATGCAGTTCCTGGGTTGAATGGTAGCTCTTTTTTAAGTTCTTTGAGAAATCTCCAAACTGCTTACCACAGTGGCTGAACTGATTTACATTCCCACCAACAGTGTATAAGCGTTCCCATTTCTCTGCAGCCTTGCCAGCATCTGTTATTTTTTGTCTTTTTAATAATAGCCATTCTGACTAGTGTGAGATGGTATCCTATTGTGGTTTTGATTTGCATCTCTCTGATGATTAGTGATAAGCATTTTTTCGTATGCTTGTTGGCTGCTTATATGTCTTTTGAGAAGTATCTGTTCATGTCCTTTGCTCACTTTTTAATGGGGTTATTTGGTTTTCACATGTTAAGTTATTTAAGTTCCTTATAGATTCTGGATATTAGACCTTTGTCAGATGCATAGTTTGCAAATATTTTCTCCCATTCTGTGAGTTGTCTGTTTAATCTGTTGATAGTTTCTTCAAAAGGTATTTTTGAGGGCCTCCTATACTCTACAGTTTCAGATCTAGATGATTTCTGTGTGTATAGCCTTCTAAAAATACAAATGTACACAAATGAATAACAGTTTGTGTTTAAGGTGCAACTACTAGGAACGCCTCAATTACAAGTGGAAATTGATCCCTTTTTAACATGTGCAGAAGAAGCCATTTTGGTTGAGGCCTCAAAAATATAATTTAGTAATGAGAACCAATCACCATTTGACACAATTTCATACACAATGATTTTAAGGAATTAGTGATGCTGAGATTAAAGCAACAAGTGATAGAGCTTGGCATATTTTGGTAAAGGTTTGTTTTGCTATTGGACAGGCTGACTTCACCTCTTTTGAACTTTCTATTTATAAATGTGGCTAAGCCAGGCAACTAAAAATTTATTGACCTTATTGCTATTGGTTATGATAATTTGTGTGTGGCATTACATAATAAAATTACATATTTGGATAGCAGACATCCTTAAAGTGATTCTAGAGGTTTTTATTAAAATCCAAATCTTTTTATAGGTTGGGTAGTTCCAAGTAACTAGTAGTTCCAAGGAACTACACTTTTATTAAAAATGTCCTCTTCCGTTGACTTGTCAATGTAGCCTTGGGCTGTACAGGCTATATGTTATTTCTGAAAATGAGAATTGAAAGTAAGTTAAGTTTTGTCTTTGTGAGTGATAAATCAAAGTGAACTTATGCAATATTATTATTTTCATTTGCTTTGTTTTTGTCATTTTTAAGAGACAAAATTCAGTATGAGATCTTACAAGATTTGCATCATCATGGAATATTTTCAAATACCTGTTATATTTATTTATTTTTATTTAAAAAGTTTTTTTTGAGACAGGATCTCACTCTGTCACCCTAGCTGGAGTGCTGTGACATAATTACAGCTCACTGCAGCCTTGACTTCCTGGGCTCCAGCCATCTTCCCACCTCAGCCTCCCGAGTAGCTGTGACCGTAGGTGTGTGCCACCACTCCCAGCTAATTTTTGTGTTTTTGGTAGAGACAGGGTTTTGCCATGTTGCCGACGCTGGTCTTGAACTCCTGAGCTCAGGCAATCCACCTGCCTCGGCCTCCCAAAGTGCTGGGATTACAGGCATAAATCACCATGCCCAGCCTATATTTATTTTTTTAACAGCACAAATGTTCCTTGAAGGTTAGATTTAGCTAGCTGGTTGGCATTTGTTGGGGGAACAAAGGGTTAAATAAAATGTACTTTACAAAATTGAATTGAAGCAAAGCATATATTTAATATGATTAGGGCCTATTTCCTACATAGAAGAGATTTGTTTAAAATACACCGTGACCAAAAGCTTAATTATCAAAATATAACAAGAAGCATAAAGAGTTACAGGCTTCTAATATTTTTTTCAGCCCCAGTTCCCTTCACACAGTTATCAGCATGTTTAATTTCCATGCATAATAGCACTAGTTATTGTTGTCATTTGTAAAGGGAGATTAACAGATAGTAAGTACAAACAAACCCAAATAAGCACTGAATAGAGAGGTGACAAAGGAAAAAAGACCTCTTTAATGTTAATTATAACTGGTAGGAAGTCTAGACAAATTATGTTATCTGTTTTCTATATGACTTGAAAGGACATTTAGTTAGTACCTCTGTCAGAGATAGAGTTAGGTGTTTGGTTTAAAAACAGGTGAGATGATAACTTAGCATGTCCGTGGTTGGCAGCTCCCCCAGTGAGTTGTGAAGTCATAGTAAATTGACAGAATCAAGTTTCAAAAACATCTGAAAAGAACTCTATGGTTTTTGAACATTATATTTTAAAAATTAAATAGTTTTAATATCCAGGTTATATTTTGGAACTGAATAACTTCTTGTCTCAAAACATATTAGTTGTTACCTGTCTGCTTATTTTTTTAGTTTTGTTTAGAATTGGATGAATTACAACTATAGTTGGCAATGTTAACTAACTACATATTCCAAAGCATATAAAGCCTCAGATATCAAATTTAAAGTAACAAACCCAATGAATGATAAAGGAGTGGTCCAGTCCTGTATGGTTTGTTTCCTTTATTAATATACCTAAATGGGTACTTCAAGAAACAACTAGTCTTACCTTTAGTGTTTATAGGCTACATTTAAAATTTAATACCTGTTCTTGCTGTCAGCTCCACTATTCCTCACTGTATCTCCCATGCCTAGAACAGACTAAACCGAAGTATCTTGTTTCTCTCTCTCTCTCTCTCTCTCTTTTTTTTTTTTGAGACAGAATCTTGCTGTGTCACCCAGGCAGGAGTGCAGTGGTGCAATCTTGGCTCACTGCAACCTCTGTCTCCCGGGTTCAAGCAGTCAGCCTCCCGAGTAGCTGGAACTACAGGCGTGTGCCACCACACTCGGCTATTTTTTGTATTTTTAGCAGAGATGGGGTTTCACCGTGTTAGCCAGGATGGTCTTGATCTCCTGACCTCGTGATCTGCCCGCCTCGGCCTCCCAAAGTGCTGGGATTACAGGCATGAGCCACTGTGCCCGGCCAGTATCTTGTTTCTTTAATTCTAAGGAGCTGATTGTGAGCTGCACTCTTGACTTAACAGCTTTTTTGAAGGAAACTAAAGTACATTATTAAGCTGTACATGTCCATTATAAGTGCATCTGAGTTTCAGAAATATTAAAATGTGAATATAAATGTCTCTGTAAATCAAGAAGATGTTGTAATACACCCTCAAAATTAAAACAAACAGCTGCCTTTGACTCCAAAACACTGATTGGTTCATGATCTTTTGCTGTGGTAGTAGTAGTTTATCTCAGACACTAATCTATCCCTTCTCTGTATTGTTAGCATTTGTAGTTGGTACCACACAACTTGGTTCTTAAAGCCAAGCCATACTGAATTGCTTTTTTAGTCTTTATGTATATGGACCTTGCTTTCCTGTTCAGATTGTAATTTCCTGAAACTGTACCTGGGGCCCTTTTGCCTATTCTTCACAATATTTAATGTAATTCTGGGCATATATTACAAGTTTCATTAAGGACTCATTGAGACCTTCCCTCTACCTGAAAAGCTCATATTAAATTTTAAAATAGTTTAGCCTTGAATGAAGGTAGGAATAATGCTTACTGTGGGTGTATTGACTAGATGAATTTTACATTCTTTAAAGGTAGCATAATTTTTTTATTCATAAAGATCTATAATACACTCTCCCTTTTTGTGATAGTCTTAAATGGAGCTAGAAGAACTGATTCTTGGTGCCTTCCCCTGAGTTTTGTTATAGCTACTTCCAGAAAAGCCTGTTCCGAGGAATGAGGTCAAACGGCACAGCAGCAAGTGAGGGCATCCCTCAGCTTTGGATTAACACCACATGGAAACATTACTAAGTGGCAGACTAAAGTACCTGACATAATGAACCAACACTCATGTATATACTGCTCTTATCTAAGGGGAAAAGACCAACAAGTTGTTCAGTCTAGAAACAGGATATGGGGTTATGCATGTTATTGATTCCTTTATTAATGATAACTCAGCATAGCTCTTTCTGGCCTTCATTCTTTGACATACATTGTTATTTCTGTGTAAATTGTCTTTTCTGCCTTCTCTACTTACCAAACTTTCACTCATTTTTCAAGACCGGTTCAGAAGTTGCCATGTCTCAAAATGCTCCAAGGTCTACAGATAGTCAGGTCCCTACTGGGGGCTCCACAGGTGAGAACATCATGAGACAGGGGAGCAGCAGCATACCGTGTTCACCTTTATACCCCAGCATCTCACCCTAACATTTGCCTTATGCTTACACCTCTGTGGCAATACATGTAGCACGAAAGCCCACAGACCTTGGTGCCTTAGTATGAACAGCTGAACTTTGACCCCATTTGTGATGTCTTGTCTCCTTTGTTTAACAGATAACGTTTTATAACAAACATAATGCTGATTTAAGGTCTTAGGTATATTCTTATCACATCACTATGAGAAAATTCAAACAAGATCAGCAAGGGAGAGTAACTGAAGACGGAAGGTGAGAAGAGGGTTCTAAAAGGCAGAGAAGTGAGCAATAGCTGTAGTATTTCAAACCTCTGGAAAATAGTGGTCAGTTGAAGTTGTCCTTGAAAACATTGAAGCTAGTTTTATGTCTCTAGAAAGCACATATAAGAGAATCTATTTTTGTTTACATGAAATAATTGATTATATTTATTAAGTGTTTCTTTTATGCCAAATATAATCCTAGACACTCTAAGTGTGTTCCATCATTGCAACAACCGTATACGGTAAGTACTGTGGTATCCATTTTACAGAGAAGGAAACAGCACAGCAATTAAGTAACTAGCCAATAGTCACTCAGCTGTTGGGAAGGTTATACATGTATGTGGTGCTTTCTTTACTTTGGTAATGGTCTTTACTAATGAACTAAAACACATTGGTTTACATACATTCTGCCTGTAGTAGAAGTTTTTGTTGGGAAGTTTTGATGTATTTTAGTGAGGAAGGGTGTTTCTTTTAAGAAAAAGAAATAACATCTCATGTGATTTTCTTTTTTTTTTTTAACTTAATGGGTTTCCTAACTTCTAAGTTTGGGGCATAGATCTATCTAATTAACATGTCAGGAGAGAGAGATAACTAGACTTATGTCAGAATTTCTGAGAAAAGATTAAATAAAATGAGTCTATCTTGATAACCAAAAAAAGGTTTATTACTTGTATTTGTTGATGGTGATAAGTCTGAAGTTTTCCCTTCTCTCCAGGGCTGGTTGATATGTGAGGAGCCAACCTGTCGCAATCGAACTCGTCACCTTCCCCTTCAATTCTCCCGAACTGGGCCTCTTTGCCCAGCCTGCATGAAAGCTACACTTCAACCAGAGGTAACAGTCTCATAATGCTAAAGAACCATGTAGAAGAGGGTAGAGGGCTGCTTGCTTTGAGAAGTAGATACTGAGTATTTGCCCTATGAAGATGCCCTACTACCATATGCATATACTAATCTTATTTTTAAAAAATACAGATTTCAGAAAGATACATGCTTTCTTTTTTTTTCGCATGTCATGAGCAATACTATATTTATATTTAAAAGGGAAACTGACTAATTCTCATGAGTTATGGATTTCTTTGGTTGCCACTACATAATTACAAAAGAAGACATGGCCATTCCATTCTAGAAACTGCTATCATCTTTGGGCTTGATCAGAATCCCATTTGTAAGAGCCAGAAATCCTCCCAATTCTGTACCCTGAATGGTTTATTTTGTGGGGTTTTTGGTCCCCTCTGCTGGATTAATTGTTTATAAGTAGCTGCATAGATGAGTAGTTCTGAAGCCATTTTTCTTTGTTTTTTGTTTGCTTGTTTTTTTTTTTTTTTTTTTTTTTTTTGACGGAGTCTTGCTCTGTCGCCAGGCTGGAGTGCAGTAGCACAATCTCAGCTCACTGCAACCTCAGCCTCCCGAGTAGCTTGGGACTACAGGCGCATGCCACCGCACCCAGCTAATTTTTGTATTTTTAGTAGAGACGGGGTTTCACCATGTTGGCCAGGACTGTCTTGATCTCTTGACCTTGTGATCCGCCCACCTCGGTCTCCCAAAGTGCTGGGATTACAGGCATGAGTCACTGCACCCAGCCTGTTTTGTCTTTTTGAGATGGAGTCTAGCTCTGTCGCCCAGGCTGGAGTGCAGTGGCGGGATCTCGGCTCACTGCAACCTCTGCTTCCCATGTTCAAGCAATTTTCCTGCCTCAGCCTCCCGAGTAGCTGGGACTACAGGCGTATGCCACCACACCTGGCTAATTTTCGTATTTTTAGTAGAGACAGGGTTTTACCATGTTGGCCAGGCTCGTCTCGGAGTCCTGGCCTCAGGTGATCTGCCTGCTTCAGCCTCCCAAAGTGCTGGGATTACAGACATGAGCCACCGCACCCGGCCACTCAAGCCATTTTTCTACCTTAATATACACACCTGAGGTGTAAGACATACTGTCATTAATGACTCCCAACTAGAAAGCATGGCATCTGGAAACACTTCTCTGGTAATTAAGATGCCTTCCCTCTGTTGACCCCTTTGAGCGTCTTCCACCCAAACAGCATTTTCCAAACTGCAGTGAGAAGTTTTCAGGTCCTTTGAGCAAAGAGGGTTTTGTGATCAAGTATATCTAGCAGATGCTGGGCTAGCTAAAATTAAACAAGTTTATTACAGATCTTTTCAGAACCTATAATATGATAATGTGCAATCTGTCTCACTAGGACAGGTCCATAATGTGCCTCACTTTCCAAATTTGTCTAGCCTGAAGATTTGTAAGGTTTTTAGTGAGAAGAAGGTGAGACTTGGGAACCTGTTGTTTATTTACTTACTTTTTAAATGCAGAGGCAGGCCTGTAATCAAGTTTTGACTTCAAATTTTCCTGCTGAAAAGGGTTGATACACAGACTAGTTTTAGAAAAATATGTACACACATTTTTAGAAATGGAGTCTTGCTATGTTGTCCAAGCTGGAATGCAATGGCTATTCACAGGCGCAATCATGGCTCACTACAGCCTTGAATTTGTAGGCTCAAGTAACCCTCCTGCTTCAGCCTCCTGAGTAGCTGGGACTACAGGCATGTGCCCAGCTGAAAATATTTTATTTTAAAATAACAATGACTTTTAATTTTAGGATAATATATCATTTCACAAAATTTGGCAACTAGTCAGGAACTGGAAATAGCTACCATCGTTGTGTATTCAGTTGTTCTTTTGCATATCCATATGTATTTTTTTACATGGTTGCCATCACAATGAAGATATGTACTTGTATCACATTATCTTTTGTCAAGCATTTTTTCTGTGTTGTACTTCATTTTCAGTACGAATATTTTTTTTTTTTTTTTTTTTTGAGATGGAGTCTTACTCTGTTGCCCAGGCTGGAGTGCAATGGTGCGATCTTGGCTCACTGCAACCTCCGCCTCCCAGGTTCAAGCAATTCTCCTGCCTTCGCCTCCCGAGTAGCTGGGACTACAGGCACGTGCCACCATGCCTGGCTAGTTTTTGTATTTTTAGTAGAGATAGGGTTTCACCATGTTGGCCAGACTGGTCTTGAACTCCTGACCTTGTGATCCACCTGCCTCGGCCTCCCAAAGTGCTGGGATTACAGGCATGAGCCACCACACCCGGCCTCCAGTACCAAAAATTTTAAACACAAATTTAACTGTACCTCTCATTGGGCATTTTAGGCTACTTTTCAATATCTCTACTTGAAATTTTGTGATGAATATTTTTCTGCTTAAATGATTTTTTCTTTATTTGACATTTAGGATAAATTCTTATCAACAATACATACATATATTGCATAAATACAATATGGTCATGATTTATATTGCCAAATTGCTTTCCTAATGTGCTTTCCCAACTTATACTGTATACCAGTACTTTATGAACATACCAGTTTTACCATAGCCTTTCTAACATTTGGACACTATCATTTATTTTTTAAAACTAATTTGATCAGCATAAAAAGTTCCTTGCCCTTTTTTTGGTATACCTTTGATGATTAGCAACTTTTTTTTAAGTGTGGAATGTTAGAATTAGCTGTCATATTGAATTATTTTTACGTCAGTCTTGTCTCAAGACTTGCATCAGCAGGTGCAGAGAGAGAACAAAAGTGTATGTATTTAGTGTGACTCATCAATCCGGTTGTAGGCTTTAGGGGAATCACCTTGCTTCATGAACTGATGCTGCCTTTGAGACTTTTTAAATATCTAACTCATCAAGTTAAGTTCAATGAAAATCGAATTACTTCTTAGAAAATCAACCAGTTTTATGATTGCATTCTTGGTAAGAGAAGGTAAAAGGTTAGTGTATAATCTTAGATCGTTAAGCTATTAGACCGATACATTTCGAGGATGATGTTGATAGTGGTTTAATATATCAGGTTATCTTTTAACATTTATTAATCTTTTTAGATTTCAAAGTGACTTGTTTTTTTCTTCATATCCTTGTCCTTCTCAAAACTGCAGCGTTTTAGACATGTGTTTCTCAAGGTTATCAGCTACTCTTCCCAAGGAGAAGCTTTCATAGATTAGCTCCTCTGGTTCCAGTGCTGCTCAGGACATGACCCTGTGGAGTTACTCAGTTTCAGAGCAGGCTGGTTGGTGATACTTTCCTTAGCCATTCCTGACAGGGACCTTGACAGTGGGACTCAGAACACTCTTATGTACTCGATTTTGAGTTGCTAATAATGGGCGAGGAATTTCTTAATTCTATTTGTGAGGTTCCTGGGCTTTTCTAGTAGGAGGGAAAAATGCATTTTTCCAAAGATAGTTCTAGAGAAGTTCGAAAAACAGTTGTGCAATGGACAGAATTATTGTAATCATCAGAGGGTTTTTCCAAAGTCTCTATTCTGCAGGATTATACTCATCTGGTTCTTAAGTTCTCAGTTGCTCTGTCTCAATCATACCTTACTTTCATTTAATAATTATTAAACAACTACAACTACATCCTAGGCACTTTGCTAGGTGCTAGAAACATGTTAACGAACAGAACATTTATTTATAAAACTATTTTAACATTACACAGATTATATAAAATTCTATAAAGTTGATATCTGTGGGCAAAAATAGGCATTTATAAATGCCCGTTTGGACGGAACACTAGACATTCCTAGTGCTAGACTAGTGGGAGCTTTAAATATGTTGTTCAAGTTTGATGGTAAAGTACTAGCCTCTTACTGTGCCAGTCTTATCTGCACATAATAAACCTACTCTCATTTAGTCCTAGGTTGCAGTTGACTGGAGTACTTTCCAGAATTGACTTGGAGTAGGAAAGCTGGCTCTTCTGCTGGCTCACATTGCCAGAGTTAGAAGAAGAAAGCTGGGACAGTTTTTTTCTCAGGGTTTTACACGTGTATATTCTTTCTTCTCAGATATTTCATTCATATGTATATATATGTATATGTATATATGTATATGTATATCTCACAGTTAAGTTTTTTAGGCTCATGGAAATTCCCAGTATACAAGTTGCTGCTTAAGATGTATATTCCCTGAGTATTCTTTGCTATATAGGAGGTGCATTTAAATACAAGAGTGAAAATTTTGATGCATATTTAAGTCACTAAGTAAATAGAACCCTCTTTGACAGGATCATTCATGTCCCAAACCTCAGCGTCACACAATATACCCATGTAACAAACATGTACATGTACCCTCTGAATCCAAAATAAAAGTTGATGTTATTTTAAAAAATAGAACTCTTTCATACTGGTGATAGAGATGAGACTTACCCAAGTTAGGCAATAAATATTTTAGTATCTCTTTATTTTAAGAATGTGGTTTTGACTTTTTAATATGGTGATATGTGTATGGATGTGTATGGAATCCCTCCACAGAGGATTCTGTATTAGTAATTCACCAAAAATAAAGCTTTCTGGTTTTGTTGTTGTTGTTATTATTAATCTTTCATTATCAGACTAGGATTTCAGACCAAGTTAAACTTTTTCTCATTAACATATTCATTCTTGATGTAGAGCTGAGAAAATGTCTGTATGTGACTCTCATGATCATGGTAGAAATAATCTGTCGAAATTGTATAGTCCCTGGGGCAGGAGCAGTATAGTGGAGCCCTTTATTCAGTTATTTCATCAACTAAATTTCTTGAAGGTCACTTATAAGGAAAGCAGTGGAATGACTTCTAGTGCTACTTTGAGAAACCCCCTAGTGTTTCTCACATTTTCCTCACTTGTAAAATTGCTAAAGTCTTTTATAACAGAACACATAACATGTGTACCATGTAGGACTTCTGTCCTTAAAGGGAGAGGAGAAATAATGAACTTATAATCATTATGTTACCATCTCAAAATGGCTATGGCTGAACAAATTGTTGATTTGATGAGTAGGTTAGGGACAGTGAGAATGTTGCCAAGCTACCTGGAGCAGTTTCTTTTTTCAGAAGAAAACATGAAAATAATTGTGATCTCTTAAGGCAGTAAGCATGAATCCATGTAGGAAGAGAACCTTAGAACTATGACCTAAAGTCTTAAACCTAGTCATCGGTTATTCTCCAGTAGGGAATGGTGGTTTACCATGAAGGGTCTTTTGGAGCTCTCCTTTGTTATTTTGACATGCATATTTGATGCAAAGAGATTACTAAATTCTATGTACAGTGTCTCTTACTGTCACACGGGTGCTAGCAGCCTTTTTCAATTTACTTTTTTAAATTGAGGTATAATTCACATAACATAAAATTAAGTATTTTAAAGTGAACCATGCAGTGGCATTTAGTACATTCACAATGCTGTGTGGCTACCACCACTATCTAGTTCCAAAACATTTTCATCACCCCAAAGAAAATTCCATATCCATTAAGCAGTCAGTCCGCATTTCCCCCTCCTTCTAGCCCTATTTTCACTATGGATCGTACCTACTTTGAATATTTTCTTTAAATGAAATTATACGATATGTAACCTTTTGTGTCTGGCATCTTTCACCTCGCATAACATTTTTGAAGTTCATCTGTGTTGTAGCATGTATTAGTACTTCATTCTTTTTTATGGCCAAATAATATTCCATTGAATAGATATGCCACAATGTGTTTATTCATCCATTGATGGACATTTGGATTGCTTTGTCAGTATACTTTTAAAGTTTATTTTTAATTAAGTAGACAGGTCTTACATTTGACTTGAATTTTTTTTTTCTGTAGGTCACTCATTTGTCCTACCTCAGCTGAATGGTACCACACAAAGCTAGACTGATCCCTTTTTCTGTCTCTGCCTTCAGTAAGCACTTATTCAGCACCCGTTCAATGCCCATTTTATGAGAGCCTCTTAGACATATAAAAGTAGCTATCTTCCTGAGTGTTCCCTGCTAGACCCAATATTCCTGGGTCTTCATTTCTCTAGAGCTCTGCTTTCAGAATAATGATCTTAGTAAAGACTTTGTGTCTTGATAAATTGAGGAGCCTAAAACTGCATGCAGTATTTTAGGTGCTCTCACTAGCACTAGCACGGAGCAGAAGAAACCTGTCACTGCTACCTTTTTTAGGTAGTAAATTTCTGTTAAGTCTATTCGGAGTTGTGTTAACTTTCTTGGCATCCATATTTGCAGTGTTTTTCATTTTGAGCATTCTCTAAATTAAAATGCCTAGCAATTTTTTTGTACATGCAACTGCTAAGCCATGTCTTATCGTGGATTTTTTGGACCCAAATGGCTTATTTAGACCTAAGTGTAAGACTTCAGTAGGTAGTATATTAACAAAGTACTACAAACTAGATGACTTAAAGTAATAGAAATGTATTACAGCTCTGGAGGCTAGATGTCTGAAATCCAAGTGTTGGCGGGGCCATTTTCCCTCTGAAATTTACAAGGAATCCTTCCTTGCCTTTTCTAGCATCTGCTAATCCTTGGCTTGTAGATGCATCACTTCAATCTCCGCTTCTGTTGTCACATGGCAGTCTTCTTCCCTGTGTGTCTCTTTCTCTTTTTCTTATAAGGACACCAGTCTCATATTGGACTAAGGCCCAGCCTAATTCACTGTAACTTCGTCTTAATGTGATTTCCTATACCAATACTCTATTTTCTTTCTTTTCTTTTCTTTTTTTTTTGTGAGACAGAGTCTGACTCTATCACCTAGTCTAGAGTATAGTGGCACAGTCACAGCTCACTGAAGCCTCGACCTCCTGGGCTTAAGCGATCCTCCCAAGTATCTGGGATTACAGGCATGTGCCACTACACCTGGCTAATTTTTATATTTTTTGTAGAAACTGGGCTTTGCCATGTTGCCCAGGCGGGTCTTGAAATCCTGGGCTCAAGCAATCCGCCTGCCTTGACCTCCCAAAATGCTGAGATTACAAGCGTGAGCCACTGTGCCCAGCCCCGCCCCTATTTTCTAATAAGGCCGCATTCATAGGGACTCGGGGTTAGGACTTGAACGTATCTTTTTAGGAACACAGTTCAACCCATTACAGGTAGGAATTGCACTGAGCTAAAAGTAATGGAGACCAAAACTAACAGTAGCTTCAAAAGAACAGACATATAATTCTCTAAGAAGCATTCATTCCTTATCATGTGAAAGAAATCCAGGTTTGGGCTATCCAGGATTGCTCTTGTGGCTCCACAGTGTCACCAGGGCATAGAGTCTCTTCCTGCTCTTTTCCATCATTCTCAAAGTCATGATGTGTTTCCAGGAGAATGCACACGCTTCTTGAAGCCATCAAAGGGTACAAGATGGAGAAAAGGCTGAAGGATCCAAAGGATGTGCTTCCCAGCCTTGTCAGTTCTTTATGCAGCCTTTCTAGACATCCCATTCAATACTCTTGCTTGCATTTCGTGGGCTAGAAATTAGTCGTGGAAATAATTGCTCTTTTTGTTACTAAAGAAGGAAGAG